>NW_027069749.1:340871-439902 GCF_002906115.3 Quercus suber
ATCCATTTTATAGTAGTTTGTGACTATCATCAATTCTCACTCATGAAGCTGTTTTTTTTTTTTTTTTTTTTTTTGGATAATCACTCATGAAAGCTGTTCCATTTTCTTTATCAACTTTTCTCCTCGACAAAATGCCATTTGTTCATTTATGCATTTGTATGGCAGGTTTTGAGATAAAGAAAGGATGGCATGTAAACATTGATGCAGCTTGTATACACTATGACCCAGATCTGTACAAGGACCCTAGGCAATTCGATCCTTCAAGATTTGATGTAATTAGCTCTCTGGCCAGATCTTGATGTTCCCATATTTGTTGTTTTGGAATGTGTTACAGTAATGGCTTTTAGGCCTAAGACATAAAGTAACGTATCTGCATTTGTCCTCCAGGAAATGCAAAAGCCATATAGTTTCATAGCTTTTGGATCAGGACCCAGGACATGCTTAGGAATGAATATGGCAAAAGTGACGATGTTGGTCTTTTTACACCGACTGACTAGTGGATACAAGTGAGTTATTTTTTCACTGTAACTATATTCCATCATGCTTTCTAGTTTCTTCTACAAAACATAACAACTGGTAAATCTTGTCACACAACTTATCACACACTACCATACACACAAATTGTGAAATTGTGGTTTAAAAATTGTGAAAACATGATTTCATAATTTCAACTAAAGTTGTGTTTAATTTCAGCCCATGTGGCACAGTGTGTGCATACACACAGTGTGAAATGATCATTGTCCCAATAATAACACTCCCCCGTTTGTTGTGTAGGTGGACAGTTGATGATCTTGATGTTTGCCTAGAAAAGAAGGCACATATTCCTAGACTGAGAAGCGGCTGTCCAATAACTTTGAAGCCCATATGAGATGGGAAGTAAGCAAAGATGAGTGCAGAGAATTCATTCTCTATGCCAAAGTTTGAGAATTTACAAGTTGCATGCATGCTTGCAACCCTGTTTAGAAGAAGTGAAGCCTCTAGTATTGTTTTTTGTTTTTATAAGATGAACTTCATAACATAGAATAGATTTCATCTTGAATCCTACTATTTGACAGCATTTGCTTTTAAGCATAATATAAGCAGGATATACTTCATAAAATATATATATATATATAAGCAGGATATACTTGGTTTAGTTATTGCAAAATTTTAAGGGTTAAGCTATATTAATGGGTGATTACATGTTGAGTCACATAGAAAATCAATTTCCAGGCTCCAGCAAATGGTTTCCAAATGAAAACATAGTGTGTGGGCCGTGCATTGCATGGATTATCATCTAGTGTACCAATATACTATATGTTCTTGTGTACCAAGCATCACACAGTTATATAGGTCCCTTGAGTACTGCCTCAGAAGCATACGGGTGTCAAACTCCAGACATATGCTTAAATTTTCGATATATATGGGATAATCCACCATATACTATTACAGTATCACACTTACTTGCATGCATGAGAGGTCCACTTGTGTAAGTCCAATAGTATGAGAGGAGTGTTGCATAAGATATTAATTGAGTTTTCTATTAGACTGCAAGTATATGGATATCATGAAACTACAAGAAACTACAGAAATTAAACGAATATAAAATTTTAAAATAAAAATTAGTTTTAACCTGATTGAATGGAAGTATGCAATTCTAATATGATGACAATGTACTTGTTCCTTTATCCTTTGTATTTATAATTAGCGAGGTTTTGACGAGCCAAGGACTCATGTACTAAAACAAAAGACATGCCCAAAAAAATTGCTTCAATTCGTTGACTAATCTATTGAAATTAATTTTAAAAATTAAAAAAAAAAAAATTAGTGACGAAATATTTCATCACCTAATATGGTCAAATAAAAAAATTATAAATTAGAAATCATTGGTGATGATTTATTTGTCTGAATATAATGTTTAGTGACGAAAATATTATTATTATTATTTTTTTTTTTTTGAGAAACTAGTGACGAAAATATTAAGTAATGAAAAATTTTCGACACTTATCATTTTTTTATTAAAAACATTTATACCTATTAGTGATGAAAACTTTCGTTACTAGGACATTTAGTGACCGACATTATGTGACGAATGTTGTTTCGTCACCATATGTTTTCGATGACGAAATAAAGACATATTGTGACAAAAAGTTTCGTCACCATAGTCCATGTTTGTTGTAGATTACTGCTGCCATAATACTAGAGCATAGAATAGTTCAAAAAAATAAATATATATATATATATATTAAAGCACTGTGGAGTTGAAAGTATATAAACTAGGCTGCTTGAATGCTAAAATAGCTACCAAAATCAAAACCAAACATAAATTTTTGCCGTAATTGAATGTTCATGAAATGGAAGGTAAGGGTCTAATTACCTTGTCTCCTTCATTCTTGTTTGTTTTTGTGTTATTTACTGCTTTGTTATCTATGCTTTAGTTAGGATTTTATAGCTTTTGTATTAGAAGCATGCTAGACTTTGTTAGATTGTTGTTTTATTGCTGCTTTAAAACTGAGTTTCTGGGCAAGTATGCATGTGTGCACATGCTTTATGCATGATGCATGCGCACACATACTGTCGATGCCTTGTGGTCTTTGACCACCCTGGACGGCTACACATGCTCTCCATACCTGTTGATAGGGCTTGTAGAAACGGGCGGCAGGGCGCTTATGCGGCATCCTTGTTCACCCTTTCTTCCCTCTTTTTGAGAATGATGCACGCTCTTGGGTGTGAATTATGACTAACGAGTCATTTAATAATTAAGGTTCAGAAGTCGTCACCAATCGTTGGGTTTTTCTAAGGTGTGATTGATCACCTAACTCTATGTTGATTATATTACCAATCCTAGGTTAAGAAAAAGTTAGTTTTTTCCTAATCTAAATGAATTTGAAAGGGTGGTTACATATGGGGAAGTTGTTAGGCACCCCACAACACCTGTCATGAGACAGTCCTTTATTTTGATAAAATTTTAATTTTTCATCATTGGCAGATAACAAACTATTGACATTAGCTTTTGGTGCTTTGAAGAATTTTGACTTTTAGGTTTGATTTGGGAAAGGTGTGTGGCCTTTACCAATGCTTTGCTAGCACATTGGAATTGTCACCAAATTTCCACGATGAAAATCTAGTAGTACTTCGCTTTATTTTTGTGGTGAAAATCTAGCAGCATTTTAGGTTAGGTAAGTGTCATAATGTTATCCTCACCAAGCTTTTGCGATGAGAATATAGCAAGAAGATGTCATATTTTCATCGCAAAAATTCGGCAGAATTTCATGTTAGGGTGTGACACGACATCCCGACAAGGTTTCATGTCTATATATACGGCATGCATCAATATGCTTAGACTAAGATACACCGAGGCTCACCAAAGTACTGAACACATAATGCATGTCATATACATGGGGAAACTGATGTTACTAACGGACATGGATAAGGGCGATCACACACGTGGTAGATCATGCACCCAGTGAAGCATGAATATGCATCTACAGCATAAGCCTTGAATGCATACCTACTACACACGTGGTAGGAAGTATCTAGGAACTTTTTCACCAAGTAAAATGTATGAGCCTGTTGATCAGGTCATACGAGAGAGAGAGATGCAAGTCCTATAGAATATATTGACTCTAGTGCCTGGCGAAGAAGCCAATCGCCCATTCTTGAGGAGAACAAGGCTGGAGATGATAGAACAGGGGAAGAATCCATATTGATTTTTGTCCGCTCCCTATCCATTGTTTAATAATGAGTATCATGGTGTGGAATTGTAGAGGGGCTCTTAGCCCAAACTTCCAGCAATTAATTACTAACATGGTTAACGCAAATAGTCCTGACATCCTTATTGTAACGAAAACTAGGATTGAAGGGAAATTTCTACAGAAATTCTAGTCTAGTGAAGATCAGAATAACATTAGAGTTTCAAAAGTCTCTCTAACGTTAAAGGGGTCAGGGTGCTGAATGATGAGTATTTCCCTCTATTTATAGAGGTGTAAATAGCTTAGAAAATAAGTTAGATCTAATTTAGAAGTTAGTAGACACAAAATAGGGTTATCTCTAAAAAAATGGATTTGGATGAGTTTTAAGTCAAATAAAACAAATCGAGGAATATCTTGGGAATGTGTCAATTGGCACTGTTGAAGTTCCAATTGGCAATTTTGAAATGCCGATTTGGCATTCCGGCAGATTTGTCCAATTTCGGATTTTTGCAAATTTTGGACTATTTTCAGCATTTTCCTGAGTTTGAAAATGTACTTGGACTTGTTCAAGAGTCATTTTCATGATAAACTTCATTCCAAAATAATAATTAGGGTTTTAAAATAATTATATTTATGATAATTACTACAAAAACTTGATAATCTATCCAAATTTAATGTTTATCAATTTACTTGTTTTATTCTCATGCAACAAATCACATCTTAAGAAAAATACTTGACCAATCACAAAAATTATTTTAATTAACAACCAATTAAAATTAATTTTAATTAACCACACGTGATAAGTTTCACCCAAATGAATGCATGCAGAATGTTAAAATTTAATCTTGTGATATATTTCGATTTGACCGTCTAATTTGGTAACCAAACATATTGTTGTGATCGTTAAAACCTCAAAATCATTTTCATGTCATGTGATGAATGAGTTAGTGAATAAACGCAACCATGGTTTTTGGGTACATAAAATGACCATTTTGCCCTCTTTCAAAGTTAAATTATGGGCATGAAATAGGGTGTCTACACTCAATGACTTGTTTTTTTTTCTCAGCAAGAGACACTTACAATTTAGGGTAGTTGAATCCTTCACACACGTCTATTACCAAAATTAGGCATGTGTGACAAGTGGTTCCAAGTGTATGTTATCAGTTCTCACACGCCAAGAAAGAGAGCGAGGAAGAGATACCACTTTATTAAAATCAATTACAAAATGTAAAGATTCTTTTAGCTTTTGGTTACACCTGAAAGTCACTCGTGTACATCTGCACACTTGGACGCAAAGTTCTAACCTAAAATGATATACTCTACTCATCACTCATATAACTACTCCGTAGTTTGTACTCTCTTTTTCCAATCATATTTTCTATTTTCACTGTACTTTCTATTGGCATCGTTAGGAATTATTCAAAATGTATTGTTCGGAATTTGCATTAAGTGGGTGTGCATTAGGTTCTTGCTGTTGTGCTCTACCCCCTGGAAGAAAAGTGCTTGCACTTGTAGCTGGAGAGAATGAACGGTGAGTTCAATGGATCGAAGCGGCCTGGAAAGCTTTTTGCAGCGTGGGAGGCGCATTGAAACACCAGGTCATGAATTCTCCATCTTGATTCTTTAATTAAAGAGTCAATAACAGACTCTCATTCATTTTGGTTCACATTCCACAGCATAACATTTTAATTCTTAATCTTCAAAGTGGCCTTCAACAGATTGTACTTCCACGACCGTTCCCCAGTTAAAACACCAGCAAAGATGCAACTGATTTTGTGATTTTGCATCGTTGTTTGCACACAGCACATGACCTATCATCATTTTGCATTTCCACCTGTACAATTCATAAACAAAAATCGATTAGGCCATTTCAAAATCCTTTAAAATCAACAATTCAAAAAAAAAATTCAATTAGGCCATTTCCCAATCCTATTCAAAAACAGAGTTTGATTAGGCATACGGCCTATAAATTGCTTTGTAAACACAATTTCAAATTCACACAATCCTTAAAAAAACCCAATTTCAATCCTATTAATTCAAAAATTCAAAAACAAATTTCAATTGCAAATTCACGAACCTAGGGTTTTTTTTATACTACTAAACATATACACAGACGAGTTTCAAACACGAACACAATTGAATTTCAAACCATAGAGAAGTTGAAAACACAAATCCACTCCCGCACAAATTTCGAACCTAAATATATATACACAGATTTTAAATCGCATTAAATTAAACTTCAAACCTAACCTAAATCAAATTCCAGTTAAATAAAGTAACAAACACTAAAACACAACTGAAATTTTATATGTTATCAGGATTTGAGTTTCGTACCTGAGTCGAGTTGTTCAGAGAGAGAGAGAGAGAGAGAATTTGAGTGGCGGGAATGAAACTTGGTGATTTCAAACCCAAACATATTCACATACAATGAATTAAACTTCAAATACAAGTAAAACAACAATCGAAATTTTAAATGTTATTAGGATTTCAGTTTCGTACACTTGAATCAAGTCGTTCATAGAGAGAGAGAGAGAGAGAGAGAATTTGAATGGTAGGAATGAAACTTGGAAGTGAAATTCAAGTTAGGGCGTGAGACCGTGTCCGATAATCTATTTCTTTTTTATAGTACATTTCGAGTTTAATGGGCTTTGTTATTGGACTTTTGGCCCCCAAAGTCCAATTCCACCTTGATATTTTACTATTATTTTGATTAATTTTTTTTATTACAAATTAATCATTTAATCCATTGTTGCCAAAACGTGAATTACCGTGAATTGATTTTTTGATTTTTCTGTATAGTGTATTGTATCATAGTGTGTATCATAAGATACACAAAAACGTAATAAAATTTAAAGAAAATATATATATAGATGTAAGTAATTTATATATTCATTATAGATTAAGGGTATGTTTGATAAACAGTAATAGGTATTGTAATGTAATAAACATTCCTATAATTTAGTTATTCTTTAGGGTACGTTTGGTACACTGAATGTAGATTACATTAGGAATAGTAATCTTTATTACTGGGAATAGAAGACATTGTAATGGAATAATTATTACTATTCATAAGTTTGGTTGTTACATATGGAAAACTTGTAAAAGAAGATGTATAAGGAAACTTTACATTTCTGAAAATATATTAATTTTAAAGCCTATTATATACACCAAGGAATAGCTATTACATCCATTTTAAAGAGGAATAGCTATTCTTCAATTTAAATAATGGTTATTCCAATGTAATAATTAATCTATGTAATAAAGATGCAACCAAATGACCGAATTGATATTACATATGAATAGCTATTTCATTACAGGAGTTATTACAGCGTACCAAACGTACCCTTAGTTTGGTGATGTTTTTATTACAATGAATAGTCATTACTTATGAATAGCTATTCTTCAAAATAAGGAATAACTATTCCTTAAAAGGGTTATAATAGATATTCTTTAGTAAGTACAATGATTTCTAAAATTAATAGATTTCCAAATAAACAAACTTTCATATATATATATATATATATATATAACAATTATAAAAGTAAAAAATCATTAAAATAACTCATCTCTCTTTCAAATTTAAAAAATATTATTTTTAAGGAAATATAATTGTATGATTAAGATATTTTCTAAAAAAATCTTAAATTTTATTCTAATATTACAATTCATAACCAAACTAATGAATATGTTTAATTATTCCATTACAACATGATATGGAAGAATTATGACGGGCGCCATGAGCTTAACCCGTCAGCTTGTGCTCTGGCTGACGAGTCAAGTTGTGACGTAAACTGAACAATAAAATGCATGCTGACTAAAACCAAGACAAAACCGACGGGCTGAACGAAGTGTGAAACTGACGCTAAGCTGAAGGGAAGTGCAGGCTGACGGCTTAGAAGCTGACGACTCCACGCAGACCATGACTTGGTCACCACGCATAGGTTTTAGGGAGATTGCTTGTGTTCCACGCCCAGAATCAGAGTCCTATAAGGAAAGGATTCCGCAATCTACGCGCATAAGGATTCCTATAAGGAAAAGACTTCTACTCCAAGAAAGAAAGGTCCACCCTTTACTACTATAAAAGCCCCAATACCCTCATAAGTCGAGGTACGCATAATTAACCCCTCTCTAGCACTCTAGAGTTGAAAGAAGTTCTAACTTGACCTTCGGAGGGTATTTGGCCGGCACCACACCGGTGCTCTCTGTGAGGTCTTTTTCTTTTTCATTGTGCAGGTGTTGTTTTTGAGCGTACACGCGTCGTGCAACTCACTGGTGAGATTTTCGGCATCATCACAACACATTTTATTCCTCTAGTAATAAATATTACAATTCTTATTGTAATCCTCATTCAGTGTACCAAACGTGTCCTCAGTAATGGTTGTGTGATTGTGTTTATAAATTGACTTTTGTAAATATAGCGTTATTATAATTAAATGGTCATCTATAAATTGATAAGTCGCATTAAATATATCATAACTTAATATGAATTTTTATGACATTTATAATCCCAAATAACAAATTATTAACTATTCATTTTAATTTTAAAAGTGATTTAAAAAAAATATAAACTTAAAACATAGATATGTAAACAAGAAACTAGTTATACTGAACGCTCATCGTGGGTCCTTTTGTAAACTTCATCGAAGTTGTGACTATCAATTCTCACTCATGAAAGCTGTTACTTCCATTCTTTATCAACTTTTCCTCTCCATTTGTGCATTTGTATGGCAGTTTTTGAGATAAAGAAAGGATGGCATGTAAATATTGATGCAACTTGTATACACTATGACCCAGATCTGTACAAGGGACCCCTATGCAATTCGATCCATCAAGAGGTGATGTAAT
Organism: Quercus suber; assembly: GCF_002906115.3. NCBI lineage: Eukaryota > Viridiplantae > Streptophyta > Magnoliopsida > Fagales > Fagaceae > Quercus > Quercus suber. The sequence continues at coordinate 349,388 of NW_027069749.1, forward strand.
TAGCTCTCTGGCCGGCTCTTGATTTTCGCATATTTGTTTTGGTATGTGCTACAGTAATAGCTTTTAGGCCTAAGACTAAGACATAAAGTAACGAATCTGCATTTATCCTCCAGGAAATGCAAAAGCCATATAGTTTCATAGCTTTTGGATCAGGACACAGGACATGCTTTGGAATGAATATGGCAAAAGTGCCGATGATGGTCTTTTTACCCGAGACTGACTAGTGGATACAAGTGAGTTATTTTTTCACTGCACTAATATTCCATTATGCTTTCTACTGATAACAACCAGTAAATCTTGTTGCACACAATTTATCACACACTGCCGTCATACATTATGAAATAGCTTGTTTTGAAAACATAACTGGAATCGCGTTTTTCAAAACGCGATTTTAGCTTGTGGCACAGTGTATAATAACACTCCCCGCTCATTGGGTAGGTGGACAGTAGATCTTGATACTTGCCTAGAAAAGAAGGCACATATTCCTAGACTGAGAAGTGGCTGTCCAATATCTTTGAAGCCCATAAGAGGTGGGAAGTAAGCAAAAATGAGCGCAGAGAATTCATTCTCTATGCCAAAGTTTAAGAAGTAACTAGCATGCATGCTTGAAAGATGGGAACAACTTGCCAGAAATATGCGCAACCTTGTTTAGTTGAAGTGAACCTTCTAGTAGCATTTTTATCTTTATAAGATGAACCTCATAACATAGAATAGAGATTGCATGTTGAGTCACATAGACAGTCAACTTCCAGGTTTTTTTTTTTTTTGGGTTCCAAATGAAAACATAGTGTGGCCCATGCATGGTATGGATTATCACCTACTATATGTTCTTGACTTATTAGTGTACCAAGCATCACACGGTAATATAGGTCCCTTAACTGCCTCAGAAGCATACGGGTGTCAAACTCCAGATATATGCTTAAATTTTCGATATTTATGGGATAATGTACTATATGAAATATCACTCTTACATGCATGAGAGGTCCACTTATGTAGGTCCTAAAGTATGAGAGGAGTGTTGCATATGATATTACTTGGGTTTTCTATTAGATTGCGAGTATATGGATATGAAACTACAAGAAACTAAAGAAATTAAACGAATATAAAATTTTAAAATAAACAATAGTTTTAACCTGATTGAATGGAAGTATACAATTCTAATATGATGACAATGTACTTGTTCCTCCCATCCTTTATATTGATAATTAGCGAGGTTTTGACAAGCCAAGGAATCGTGTCCTGAAACAATAGACAAGCCAAAAAAATTGCTTTACCACTGCCTTGATATTTGAGAATAGACCAGTTCAAAGAAAAAAAGTATTAGGGCACAGAGGAGTTGGAAAGTTCCAAACCAGACTGCCCGGATGCTGAAGCAGCTGCCAAAACCAAAACCAAACATATATTTTTGATGTAATTGCATGTTCATGAAATGGAAGGTGCTAATTCCTCATTGCAGATACACCTGAAACCCTTGACAGAAACAGCAGAAAAGGAACTTCTCACTTCTTTTAGATTTTAATGTCATCAGCCTGTCTGTCGAGTTATAGTTAATTTTGTAATTAAAGACCCCAAACACCCCTCCACCTTCCAAAAAAAAGGGTTGGCATAGAGTGGAATGCAGCTCAAAAGCATTCTGTTTTCCCTCTGGGAGATGATACAATCTGTAGTTTCATCATCACCTTCTTGAGATGCAGGTGTGCAACAAAGACACACACATGCCCATGCACCTGGTGATAGATGTATTGATAAACTACCACAAGTCCAAAAAGTTTAAGCTGATAGGAAATTGCGGAATTAAACACTTAAAAACCATTATTTTCTAAAACATATGCTCAACTACCCCTTAATAAAAAGTTGGCCCAATACATGGAATTTTATTTTTAAATGAGAAGTAAAGTGGAGATAAGGTTCAAACTCAAGACTATGTATTCTTTCTCATGATGCTATGACAAACTATCACTAATTCCAAAAATTTAAGTTGGTCGAAAATTGTGAATTTAATCACTTATCCATTATTTTCTAACATATATAATTAATCTAATTAAATCATTGATTACAAATAGTATGCATTTTTAAGAAAACTATTTGATATTAAATTCTTTATTTTATAAGTAAAAGAAAATCTTTTTTATTAGTTTGTTACACAAGCACCTAGTGGGTTTTGAAATCACAATCTCACCCTCCACCTATTATTGTGGGAGGAGGAAGTGCCTCTTTTGAGACAAAGCTCATTGGCATATTTGATATAAAACCCCAAATCCAAGTTTTTCACATTCTCACAATGATAAGAAAGACAATATCACAATACATAGAGCACAGTACTTGACCAAGAAAAGATACAGTGACCTTTACTCAATGGAAATCATTTTGTATTGTTGGACGGTGCTTGTTATGGCTTGTTCAACCGGTAATCTCTCCATGCTTGATGCACCATAAAACCCGTGCACGCCTTTCGTGCTCTTCAGTATGAATTCAGCCTCGCTAGGACCAGATATAGGACCTGCAAAGTATACCAGATTGTTTTGTAGATTATGTTGATTAACGAAACCAAGAACATGTAGAATGGCAAATGAAAAACAACCTTGAAAATGTTTTTGAGTGTTGAAAGTTACCATACACAAAAATCAACGTAAATAAAAGCAGGAGTCAGGATGAGCCCAAGCATGATGCCAAAGTTGACAGTTTAATAATCATATTGTTACTATAAATAAGATTAATAGCAGCAAGAGCCTTGTGGCTCAATGGCATTGCCCAGGGAAATCCTATGTTCAAATCCCCCTCCTCCACTTATAAGAAAATATAAACATAAATAATCGAAATTAGAACATTAGCATAATTGGAAAATAAGAACAAATCCAGAATATGAATTTGTAAGAAAAGCTCCATAACATTCAATCTACAATATGTGGATCTAAACTATTTTCTACCATAAAGAAGATAAATGATTACTTTAACAAAGACACAGAAAATATGTTAATGCTAGTGTGTGTGCACACACACACAAAGGAGTAACTAATTAAAAGAATTTCATGCCAGTGTATAAAGAAGCTAAATTCAGAATTAAAGAAACACCAAAACTTCGCAACAGTCTTCATAACAAGAAGCAAATATTTGCTAGATACCTCCATGACAGAGCACAATAACATTAGGATTAATTCTATGTGCAGCATCAGCTATAGCCTGAACGCGAACTACACTTTCCTCCATCGATACAGCTGTCTGTGCACCTATAGAGCCAGATGTTGTGAGTCCCATATGGGCCACTATGATATCAGCCCCAGCTTTTGCCATCTCTGCGGCTTCATTTTGGTTAAAAGCATATGGGGTTGTCAAGAGACCCAGTTTATGTGCTTTTTCAATCATCTCAACTTCTAAGCTGATCATTAAAACAAGAAAAATAATAGCTTTAATAGGCACAAAAAACACCATAATGGTATAAATGAGGGTAAAAGTTCCTGTGAGGGCATACCCATATCCCATTCCTGTTTCTTCAAGATTTTGTCTAAAATTGCCATCAAAGAGCCCAACAGTAGGAAAATTTTGCACCCCAGAGAATCCAATTGACTCCACCTGCTTTAGGAAGTAATCCATTCGGCGAAAAGGATCAGTAGCACAGACTCCAGCAAGAACTGGTACCTTCTTCACCACCTATACATGCTTGTGAGCTCCATTTCAGTAACAAATTTTACAAAAGGGGGAGCAGAAATTGACTGAGAAACATAACCAAGCAAGTCTTTCCATGTTTACTTTAAGTTATATTGGCCATCCTATAAAATACATTATACATAATATATATATATATATATGAGTGGACATAGAAGATAACTGAAACAGAACAAAGAGTTAAGTAAATATATCCACAAACCTATTACGCAAATAAAATGTTGATAATTGATCAAATGATCCCATATTAAAATATATTACCTTTACGGCCTGATTGCTATTAATAACAAGTTACAAGAAAGATGTTCAACCCATCTCTTATGATCTGATAAATTCAACAAATTTCGAGTTTGTAATTCATAGGATTCAAACGTTTCTTTTGAGTCAGATGCTGGTTAAAATTGCCATAAACTGGTGATGATCCACTCTCCCTCTTATATAACATGGTGACTCTTAGTAGAGTTCCCTCAACACCTTTTACCGTTTCACAACCAAAATTTTGAAATTTGAGTTTGAATACATGCTTAGTCGCATAATTGAAAGTGACAAAAGTTTAAGACAATGTTTCCAAATGATTTAATAAAAAGCTTCCTAACAAAGATTCTCTCTTGTAAAAAAATTTTAATTCAAGCAAGCAGTTGAAACTTACTGGCAACACTTCATTGGCCATGTCAAGTACTATAGCATTTGCATCAGCAAAAGGCAATAAGCCAGCTAAGGAGCCCCTTCCGGCCATGCGAAAGCGACCTGAATTGTACAACACTATCAGATCAATACCACCAGCCTCCTCAAACTTTGCAGATATACCTGTCCCTGCACCCGCTCCTAATATTGGGATTCCCTTACTAATTTGAATTTTCAGCTGCTGCAATATTGACCTGGTTCTTTGTAAAGTTTCTGTTGCAAAAATAATTGGTAACTGGTTAGCTCTCAGTCCACCATGACATAGAACATCTATTCCTCACTATTAAGGTCGCTGGTAATTGAAACCCTGTGATATAAAAGTAATAAGTTTATTCTTATTTTGCTTTCTTAGTTAATATGTAATCAAGTAATACATATTGACGTGCTTTTTCTCATAATAAAATCTAAATCACAAATTAAACTACACACTTTCTTCGACAAAAAATTTAATCTCTAAAAAGAGACACTCAAGTGGACAGGATATGTACAAATTAGACTACATTTGATGGAAATTGCAAAGGCATAGACAATACAGTATGACATATGGATCCATTATATGAAAGATTAACAATGCAATTAGGATTTCCAATTGTTAGTAGTATTGATTAAATGATTAAATTTACCATATCCCAATAGCTTGAGCTTTTGGGAAAATCGGTAATTTAACATGGTATCAGAGCAGGAGGTCTTGAGTTCAATCCCTGTCTCTTCCACTCTTCCTCCCATTTAAATTCCCACGTGTTGGGCCTCACCTATTAAAAGGTAGTTTTTGCTCACACGTGAGGGGGAGTGTTAGAAATATTGATTAAACGATTAAATTTATCATATCCCAACAACTTAAGCTTTTGGGACAATCAATAATTTAACCCCAATATACTGTCACAAAAACCAGCAATTACTACTTTCCAACAACAATGCTAGGGCCTCATTTTATTGAGCTGTACTTTCATACGTAACATATGAATTCAAGTGTTAAAACTAAACCTGGTCTTGCATCTGGGAAGTCACTTGAGCTGTAGAGAATGGCCCCAAAGCTTGACAAATTCATCTTGGAAACAGTATTTTCCTGAAATTCTTGATTGGCTTCAGGACTAGCAATTTGCAGAAAACTGGAATCCTTAGAATTCTTAGCACTGATCTCTAAGAATGAGTCAACCAATGCATTTGCAAACTCAGAGTCATTAATATGACAAGGATACAACTTCACCTATAAAACACTGACATTTTAGTTATACAAGGTAAACAAAGATAGTTAATGTATGAGATTATGGAAATTAAACCCAAGCACAAAGATAAGGTTCAAATTGTGACACACTCTAGTCAATGAGCAATAATGATACCTGTCGATCTTCATTTGTCTGAATAAGTCTCTGTAGTTCAGTTATAAGAGTATTAGTAGCCTCAAGATCATAAAAGGGCATCCCTTGAACATCCAGAGCAGAGATACCTTTTTGTGGCAGGCAAACACAGATCTTTGATGATGACTTGTTTAGTTTGTTTGCTATAAATTCAGCAAATCTTTTATTCTCATCTGGTGTAGTTCGCATCAGTGAAACCTGAAAACGGAAATATAGATTCTGTCATACACACTCTGATATATAATTTCATCAGAGCTGAGGATGTATTAAACAATTGCTATGGCATAAAACATGAGATTCCAATCTTCCAGCAGAGACACAAAGATCAGAGATTCTGTTTTGCCATTAGAATCACAAGGAAAATGAAACCTCTTTTGTCATATGCATAAATTAACATTAAGACGATAACTTTTAGTAGAATCTTGAAAATCGAAGCACTTAAATGCCTTAAATAGTGCCAGAATAAAATGACAAAGATCAAAGAGAAGAATAAGGGTTTTAGAGACTCATCACCTGCTTATTATGTTCATGGATTTTTCTACCCTGAAAATTAGAAGGTATGGTATCTTTAGCTCCAAAGTTGACCATGTCTAAGGCTCCAACGCTTAGGACTAATGGGATCCTCTTCTCTATAATGGCATCAAAGCGGGAATTGTCACAAGCCATGACACCGCCAACTAAATAGTCTGCGACCTCTGTTGTTGTGATGTCCAAAACAGCCTAAGTAAAATGAAAATGAAAAGAGTAAATATATAAAGGGAAGAAGCCATCACCAAGCAAGGGAAAAAGGGATTTTTTTTAAAAACAGAGAAATTATAAGGATTAAATAATCTGGCTCCACCAACTCAACCCAGATTGAACACCTTGACAGACAGAATTAAAGAAAGATATATAAATCAGAAAATACTCAATACAAGCCTGTAATGTGAGTCAATTAAAGATTTCTTATTCGATGTACACCATTATAACATGATATGACACAAAAGTAAGTTTGAAAATTTATCATCGGCTCTTAAGTACCAACATTAACGGAAGAAACATTCAAATAACAAACATAAGTACCTATCTCTAGCTTAAGCAGATGAGTTTCATTGTTTTCAACTAGCTATTCTAAGACACGTTTTAAGTCACCTAAAATTGATGATGTTAACATCTTCATCAATTCAATTAGAAATTTAAGGTCGAAACACAACCTAGAAAAAAAATTTGGTTAGAATTTCCCAACTACCAAACATACGAGAAGGTTCAAGTTTTTTATAGCCAGCTTCAGGTTCAAGTTTTTTATAGCCAGCTTCCAAACACATAAAAGATCCACTTCTTTTGACAAAGCATCTAGAGTTTAGATGCAAATGGATTGTATATAGAGAGGTACCTGTATAAACCCCTCTCTAACAAGAGACTCCATAGCCTTTCCCCCTACCCCAGTGGCATGAAAAACCAAGGTCTCGTAACCTGCATTATGCAATCTTTCTTGGACAGCATTTACACATTGAGTTGTAACCCCAAACATCGTTAAACCAACCGTAGATTTTTCATTGACACTAGAAAAATCTCTGGATCTCTCAAGCCTTCCAATCACCATTCCAGCAAAAGCAGCCCCAGCATTTGAGAACACAACTCTACTTACACTATTAACCCCACAAACATCCACTATGGATGGAAACAATATCAAATCTGATGTCCCAACATAAGGTTCCGTTTGACCGCTAGCTACTGTTGACACAATGACCTTAGGCACTCCAATTGGAAGAATTCTGAAGGCAGATGATATAAGAGATGTCCCTCCACTGCCTCCAATACCAATGACTCCAGCAACAACACCATCCTCATGAGCTTTCTTAAGGAAATGTTCAAGTGCTTTACTCATTATAGCAATAGCTTTGCCTCTGTCATCCGGAAGCAATGTTGGGGCTTGCCCAACTGACTCAGAATAACAAGAGAGAACATCCTTTCTCGACACAAATATAAAATCTCCCAAACTCTCAATCTCCTTCTGCCCAGAAGAAACATCAAGAATCGCCACTTGTACCTATATTTCCATAAGCAATTTAACAACAAAGAAGAACAAATTAGTTTTCTGGCCAAAATACATTGTTGGTCCCTAAACAAGAACAATTTTGGTCCCTATAGTTTAAAGTGATCACATTTAGTCCCTATGGAGTAATGAAAAAGTTAGTTTTTAAATTTGTCATGTTGTCTAAGGACTAAAAATGATCACTTTAAACTTCAAGAACTAAAATCACTCATCGGTAACACTTTAAGAAATCATAGTTTTTTTTTTTTTTTCCACAACAAAAACAAATAAATAAAGTAACTTACTTATTAAATTGACCTACATTGTTAGAGAACCACATAAAAAATCTAAAGAAAATGTTGTGTAACTCAATATAAGAAACACTCATAAAATATTTCGTGTACTTACAAAAATCAAGCAGGAAAGAGGATAAACTCAATGCCTTATTTTTACTATAAAATCTTTAAGTTGGTAGACCTCCTACTTATAGATCTTAAGATACAGAAATGATTGGCAATATTACTTATACAGTAATAAAAAAATAAAACAAGATTTAAGGAATCAGACAACCAAATTTAAACAAAAACTAGGTTGTAAGTTGTAACCCGTGGTTATGCACGAAAACACACATTTGACAATAGGAGAGTGAGGTTGCCTTAATGGCTTTCGCGCCGAGTATTATGAATGTTGGGTGCCGACATCCACATGTCCAGCCCACCCTTTTGCTTAGCTCATTAAATGAGCTTGTTGGACAAGTGCTGAGAAGTCAGCCGAGTGAAATGGGTTTACTGGAGTAGCTTGACCGAAAGAGAAGAATTGGGTTCATCTTTTTCTCTATAATTATGTACAAAAGTCCAGCAACATTTATGAAGGGATGTACAGAAGTCAAGCCACATAAATGAAGATGAGATGTTAAACTTGTGAGACACGTTGAAGGAAGAAAAGAAGAAAAGGATGAAGAAACATAAAGTAAGGCCATTCGGCAATTTGGAGATGGGTGAAGAGTGAAGTCCCAGAGAAAGTGAGGACTAAGTGCAATCTTGAAGAACTGCGTGAGTGAGTGAGTAAGCAAAGGAGAAGAGAAAAATAGAGAGGGATAAACTTTGTGTGAAAAGAAAAGGAGATTTTTTTTTTTTTTTTTTCTGTTATATTTCTAAATATTGTAATCTCTATTTAATACAGTAAACTTGTTTTTTATTTTAAGAGAAAGGATTTTCATGTAAATTTTTGTGTATTTTGTATGGTTGTACTTCATTTTACTTGCTAAAATTTATACACAATTATATAAAAAATTTCTCCCAACAATGAATGGGTGACTTGGCATCAAAATTATGAAAAATAAAACTGGACTACAATTGCAAAAATTAGATTAGAATTAAAAGTTAATTTAAATTCAATTTGGATTCTTACTGTGCTTTGACTTTAACATAGTACCAAAAGCTAAATACTTAATAAATGTCAAAACTATTTATCTCTGAATCCAATTCACAGAATGAAGCACTACACTAGAATTTTTTTTAATTTTAATAACAGTAGTAATTTTCTTACAATCAAACATGTAAGCAATACACATTGAAAGAAACAAAAGAGAAGGAAATTAGAGAAAGTGTAATGGGTATATATACCATTAGAGAAGAGTTGTTGGAGAAGGTGTTGAGATTGGATCGGACTGCGTTGGATAGGAATCGGAGCTCGTCGAGCTTCGTATCCGCCGTTCCAACACAGAAAACTCGGAGAGTTCGATTACGGTCCGCCATTTTTCAACTCTCAAAGCTCTAGAGATTCAGATTTCGGAGTTGGTGTGCAAAATTGTGCAAGGCTGGCTTGCTTTGCTTATAATATATATATTATTATGGAGAAAATGGGTTGAGGAAGATCTTCATGTTGTCAGTTGTCAGTGTCAACTTGCAGGTAGAGGGGCAATGACTGAAGTTTGAAGCAGAGTATAGGGTTAGATATGTAAAATCCACCGCCTGAAGATGAAGATGAAGTTTATACATACTTCTGCTGAAAATAGAAAATTTGTTACAAGTTACAACCGACTCACCGTATGAGTCAGTCTATCAGAGATGCTTTGCTAATGCTATAACCCAATTTTAGGTACAAGCCAAGTAGAGAAGAACTTATTTTGTACTTATTAAGTGGCCAGAGAGGGGCCTCAGCTATTTGTTCTGTTCTTGTTTTTAATGTTACATATATTGTTTGAGAAATGATAAGTAAATAAAATTTTCACAATTTTTTACAACAAATTATAATTGTTAAGTTGTTGATTGTTATTGTTACGGTAAAAAAGAAAACTTAGTATTATAATCAAATTTAAATCAATAACAACTATCAACCTACGATTTGTTGTGAAAATATTGTAAAAATGTCGCGGATATAACACCTCTCGTATTGTTTTTTAGTAAAATTTATATGTTGTAACTTAGCTTAAAAGAGAGTGTTTGTTTCCGTAAAAAACTTATACAAAAAATATTTTACACCCCTAGTGTAACTTGTTTGGGCGGACTAAAAAATACGGTCAATTTCAGTTTGACCACAAAATATGGGCTCCTTCAATGAGAAATTTGTTACACTTCTATTTTACCATCAACCAAATTACACTTCTATTTTCAACTTGCATCCGAACCGAGTGAGAAGCCCTAGCCGAGACCCCGTCCATTGCAATTTTTGGCATATATACATTTTTTTTGGTAAAAATTTTACATGCAAACTAAATATGAGAGACTATTTTCCAACGTATTTTCTAGAACGCAACCAAACAATTGAAAATATTTTTCACCTAAAAAATTTGATACTTGAAAAACGTTTTACATTGAGTCAAACACAGCCTAAGTAAATTAGATTTTGTAATTAAATTTAAACAGCTGGAAGAATCATTTTTAGAAAAACAACTAATTTTGTATTTTCGTACAGATTTTCTAACATTTTGAATTCTACAAAGGAACTTGTATCCTTTATTCTCAAAACACTAAATTGATGTACCAGCAGGTATGGTGAGGGATTTCACCTTATTGACTACCTTAGTCATGGATTCGTTGTGGGGAGCAAGAAATGAATGAGTCTTCCAATTGAATGAAACAAATGTTAGGGATTTGATGGTCACAATTCAAAAAAGATCTAGAGAGTTCAAGGGAGGGGGCAACAAAGTCCATATATTACCGCTCGGTCTTGGTAGGAAATGGTGTAAAGCCCCTTACAGGTCTTGTCAAAATCAATTGTAATGTTACATTACTCCAAAAAATAAAAAAATGTTGCTCTAGTCATGACAGAACGAAATGAGATCATACAACTACAAGAGACTTGGTGTGTGTTTGGCATTGGCTTAAAATGCCATTTTTTTTTATTATTCAGCTTATTTTTATTACTATTCAAGAACCTCATTGCATTTTTTGGTATTATTCATGAATCCTACTTTTTGTTCTTTTTTGGTGGCTAAGGCCTCAACAATAATATTTTGAATTCAAGTTGCATGCAAGAGAAATGTCAAGAAATGTCGTTATTAAGAGTACTCCAAGGAATGTATCATCAACCCAACTAATCCACAAAACCATTGTGGACCATTGAAGACCTAGTGTAGGTAACCTGCTTTCTATTGTCTTCTCTATCTAAATAATGTTTTGTTTGGACTAGGAGAGAGGCTAATATTGCGACTCATGTTTTTCTTCTTTATTTATTTTATTTTTTTGTGTGCATAATTCAATAGTTGTGTATAATTCATGAGTATTTCATTTAAGAACACCAAAAAATAGTAATCAATTAAGTTACAAGGCTCTTGATTTCACGTTCTTATTATGGGCCTTCCCTACCCTTATCTTATAATTTTGTTAATCTGGTTCCTTTGCTTATTTGTCAACAGTCGACAGCATGTGTTTGTCGTTCTAATTTGAGATTTGTGTAACTTGCAATAAAATATTTTAAACATAAATATATGTGTGTATATATATATATATATGTATATGTAGGGACAAAGGTCCAAAATTGCACATTGGACCTTGGGCCTCATTCGAAGGCGTAAGCATGTTCAAGGGGAGGCAAATGATTGCGAGAAGTACCAAATTTAAAGTCTCGAAAGGAAGGAACGGATGGAGAGGAGTCCGAGCAGTAGCTCCTCCTCGAACGTGATAAATAACAGTTCGAATATATTTTCCAACAACCTGGGTGATCGTCCAAAAGGTTCTCCCAATAAAGACGTGCATCATGCCCGTATAAAAGCGATAAGAACTCAGAAATATCTAAGAAAAAGCTGCTACTACTACATTAAATGCACTGCATCTACTTTTCTGGTCGTATTTATGTGGAGAAGACGCCTAAACAGTGATGCCTTGGCTACTACAACTCACAGAAAGTCAAAAAGGATGTTTGATGAGACAGGTACTCAAGTGAAGGCTTGGATGAGCAACAAGTGTAATGTCAAGATGGTCCAAATGGGAGCTATATAATAGGAGAAACTCTCCATAAGGGGGGGATGAAAAAAAACTAGAGAAGAGACACTGTAACAATCAAAGTTGCAGTTGTAATTAATTCTGATGGTTTATATCACAAATTTGCCTCCTCGGAAAATGAATTCATTTAGTCCTATGCGTTCTGATTTTTGCTTGATCATCTTTTAAATCCATAATAGCTATTGTTAAAGTGATAAGGGGCCTACTTCTTTGACCCACTCTCTACAAATTTATTGTATTGGACTCATTGGGTCAATATCTCATATCATTTAGGCTTAAGCTACAAAACGAGACCCTACAAAATATATATATATATATATCTAACATATATAATTAAACAGAAGTATGTATAAAATTGGGGTATAGCATTAGCAAAGTATTATTTTCTAACATATATAATTAATCCAATTAAATCTTTGATTACAAAAAGTATGCATTTTTAAGAAAATTATTTGATATTAAATTCTTTATTTTATAAGTAAAAGAAAATCTTTTTTATTAGTTTGTTACACAAGCACCTAGTGGGTTTTGAACCCACCATCTCACCCTCCACCTATTATAGTGGGAGGAGGAAGTGCCTCTTTGAGACAAAGCTCATTTGCTTATTTGATAAACAAAACCCCAAATCCAAGTTTTTCGCATTCTCACAATGATAAGAAAGACAATATCACAATACATAGAGCACAGGACTTGACCAAGAAAAGATACAGTGACCTTTACTCAATGGAAATCAATTTGTATTGTTGGACGGTGCTTGTTATCGCTTGTTCAACTGGTAATCTCTCCATGCTTGATGCACCATAAAACCCATGCACTCCTTTCGTGCTCTTCAGTATGAATTCAGCCTCGCTAGGACCAGATATAGGACCTGCAAAGTATACCAGATTGTTTTGCAGATTATGTTGATTAAGGAACCAAGAACATTTAGAATGGCAAACGAAAAACAACCTTGAAAATGCTTTTGAGTGTTGAAAGTTTCCATACACAAAAATCAACGTAAAATAAAAGCAGGAGTCAGGATGAGCCCAAGCATGATGCCAAAGTTGACAGTTTAATAATCATATTGTTACTATAAATAAGATTAATAGCGGCAAGAGCCTTGTGGCTCAATGGCATTGCCCAGGGAAATCCTAGGTTCAAATCTCCCTCCTCCACTTATAAGAAAATATAAACATAAATAATCGAAATTAGAACATTAGCATAATTGGAGAATAAGAACAAATCCAGAATATGAATTTGTAAGAAAAGCTCTATAACATTCAATCTACAGTATGTGGATCTAAACTATTTTCTACCATAAAGAAGATAAATGATTACTTTAACAAAGACACAGAAAATATGTTAATGCTAGTGTGGGCGTGCACACACACGCAAAGGAGTAACTAATTAAAAGAATTTCATGCCAGTGTATAAAGAAGCCAAATTCAGAATTAAAGAAACACCAAAACTTCGCAACAGTCTTCATAACAAGAAGCAAATATTTGCTAGATACCTCCATGACAGAGCACAATAACATTAGGATTAATTCTACGTGCAGCATCAGCTATAGCCTGAACGCGAACTACACTTTCCTCCATCGATACAGCTGTCTGTGCACCTATAGAGCCAGATGTTGTTAGTCCCATATGGGCCACTATGATATCAGCCCCAGCTTTTGCCATCTCTGCGGCTTCATTTTGGTTAAAAGCATATGGGGTTGTCAAGAGACCCAGTTTATGTGCTTTTTCAATCATCTCAACTTCTAAGCTGATCATTAAAACAAGAAAAATAATAGCTTTAATAGGCACAAAAAACACCATAATGGTATAAATGAGGGTAAAAGTTTCTGTGAGGGCATACCCATATCCCATTCCTGTTTCTTCAAGATTTTGTCTAAAATTGCCATCAAAGAGCCCAACAGTTGGAAAATTTTGCACCCCAGAGAATCCAATTGACTCCACCTGCTTTAGGAAGTAATCCATTCGGTGAAAAGGATCGGTAGCACAGACTCCAGCAAGAACTGGTACCTTCTTCACCACCTATACATGCTTGTGAGCTCCATTTCAGTAACAAATTTTACAATAGGGGGAGCAGAAATTGACTGAGAAACATAACCAAGCAAGTCTTTCCGTGTTTACTTTAAGTTATATTGGCCATCCTATAAAATACATTATACATAATATATATATATATATATATGAGCGGACATAGAAGATAACTGAAACAGAACAAAGAGTTAAGTAAATATATCCACAAACCTATTACGCAAATAAAATGTTGATAATTGACCAAATGACCCCATATTAAAATATATTACCTTTACAGCCTGAATCCAGTTGATTGCTATTAATAACAAGTTACAAGAAAGATGTTCAACCCATCTCTTATGATCTGTTAAATTCAACAAATTTCAAGTTTGTAATTCATAGGATTCAAAAGTTTCTTTTGAGTCAGATGCTGGTTAAAATTGCCACAAACTGGTGATGATCCACTCTCCCTCTTATATAACATGGTGACTCTTAGTTCCCTCAACTCCTTTTACCGTTTCACATTCAAAATTTTGAAATTTGAGTTTGAATACATGCTTAGTCACGTAATTGAAAGTTAGCAGAAGTTTAAGACAATGTTTCCAGATGATTTAATAAAAAGCTTCCTAACAAAGATCTCTTGTAAACAACTTTTAATTCAAGCAAGCAGTTGAAACTTACTGGCAACACTTCATTGGCCATGTCAAGTACTATAGCATTTGCATCAGCAAAAGGCAATAAGCCAGCTAAGGAGCCCCTTCCAGCCATGCGAAAGCGACCTGAATTGTACAACACTATCAGATCAATACCACCAGCCTCCTCAAACTTTGCAGATATGCCTGTCCCTGCACCAGCTCCTAATATTGGGATTCCCTTACTTATTTGAATTTTCAGCTGCTGCAATATTGACCTGGTTCTTTGTAAAGTTTCTGTAGCAAAAATAATCGGTAACTGGTTAGCCCTGAGTCCACCATGACATACAACATCTATTCCTCACTACTATGGTAGCTGGTAATTGAAACCCTGAGATACATAAGTAATAAGTTTATCTTATTTTGCTTTCTTAGTTAATTTGAAATCAAGTAATACATATTGACATGCTTTTTCTCATAATAAAATATAAATCACAAATTAAATTGCATACTTTCTTTTTTTTCTTTCACAAAAAATTTTATCTCTAAAAAGAGACACTCAAGTGGACAGGACATGTACAAATTAGACTACATTGATGGAAATTGCAAAGGTATAGACAATACAGTATGAC
The DNA here is from genome assembly GCF_002906115.3 of Quercus suber. Lineage (NCBI taxonomy): Eukaryota > Viridiplantae > Streptophyta > Magnoliopsida > Fagales > Fagaceae > Quercus > Quercus suber. The sequence continues at coordinate 364,822 of NW_027069749.1, forward strand.
ATATGCATCCATTATATGAAAGATTAACAATGCAATTAGGATTTTCAATTGTTGGAAGTATTGATTAAATGATTAAATTTACCATAATAATTTGGGCTTTTGGGACAATCGGTAATTTAACATGATATCAGAGCAGGAGATTTTGAGTTCAATCCCTGTCTCTTCCACTCTACCTCCTATTTAAATTCCCACGTGTTAGGCCTCACCTATTAAAAGGTAGTTTCAGCTCATACATAAGGGGGAGTGATAGAAGTATTGATTAAATGATTAAATTTATCATATCCTAATAGCTTAATCTTTTGGGACAATCAATAATTTAACACCAATATACTATCACAAAAACAAGCAATTACTACTTTCCAACAACAACACCAGGGCCTCATTTTATTGAGCTGTACTTTCATACATAACATATGAATTCAAGTGTTAAAACTAAACCTGGCCTTGCATCTGGGAAGTCACTTGGGCTGTAGGGAATGGCCCCAAAGCTTGACGAATTCATCTTGGAAACAGTATTTTCCTGAAATTCTTGATTGGCTTCAGGACTAGCAATTTGCAGAAAACTGGAATCCTTAGAATTCTTAGCACTGATCTCTAAGAATGAGTCAACCAATGCATTTGCAAACTCAGAGTCATTAATATGACAAGGATACAACTTCACCTATAAAACACTAACAAATTTTAATTATATAAGGTAAACAAAGATAGTTACTGTATGAGATTATGGCAATTAAACCCAAGCACAAAGAGAAGGTTCAAATTGTGACACTCTAGTCAATGAGCAATAATGATACCTGTCGATCTTCATTTGTCTGAATAAGTCTCTGTAGTTCAGTTATAAGAGTATTAGTAGCCTCAAGATCATAAAAGGGCATCCCTTGAACATCCAGAGCAGAGATACCTTTTTGTGGCAGGCAAACACAGATCTTTGATGATGACTTGTTTAGTTTGTTTGCTATAAATTCAGCAAATCTTTTATTCTCATCTGGTGTAGTTCGCATCAGTGAAACCTGAAAACGGAAATATAGATTCTGTCATACACACTCTGATATATAATTTCATCAGAGCTGAGGATGTATTAAACAATTGCTATGGCATAAAACATGATATTCCAATCTTCCAGCAGAGACACAAAGATCAGAGATTCTGTTTTGCCATTAGAATCACAAGGAAAATGAAACCTCTTTTGTCATATGTATAAATTAACATTAAGACGATAACTTTTAGTAGTATCTTGAAAATCGAGGCACCAAAATGCCTTAAATAATGCCAGAATAAAATGACAAAGATCAAAGAGAAGAATAAGGGTTGTAGAGACTCATCACCTGCTTAATATGTTCATGAATTTTTCTTTGCTGAAAATTAGAAGGTATGGTATCTTTAGCTCCAAAGTTGACCATGTCTAAGGCTCCAACACTTAGGACTAATGGGATCCTCTTCTCTATAATGGCATCAAAGCGGGAATTGTCACAAGCCATGACACCACCAACTAAATAGTCTGCGACCTCTGTTGTTGTGATGTCCAAAACAGCCTAAGTAAAATGAAAATGAAAAGAGTAAATATATAAAAGGAAGAAGCCATCACCAAGCAGGGGAAAAAAGGATTAAAAAAAAAAAAAAACAGAGAAATTATAAGGATTGAATAATCTGGCTCCACCAACTCATCAACCCATATTGAACACCTTGACAGACAGAATTAAAGAAAGATATATAAATCAGAAAATACTCAATAAAAGTCTGTATTGTGAGTCAATTAAAGATTTCTTATTCGATGTACACCATTATAACATGATATGACATAAAAGTAAGTTTGAAAATTTATCATCGGCTTTTAAGTACCAACATTAACAGAAGAAACATTCAAATATAAAACATATAAGTACCCATCTCTAGCTTAAGCGGATGAGTTTCATTGTTTTCAACTAGCTATTCTAAGACAAGTTTTAAGTCACCTAAAATTGATGATGTTAACATCTTCATCAATTCAATTAGAAATTTAAGGTCAAAACACAACCTAGAAAAAAATTTTGTTTAGAATTTCCCAACTACCAACATATGAGAAGGTTCAAGTTTTTTATAGCCAACTTCCAAACACTTAAAAGATCCACTTCTTTTGACAAAGCATCTAGAGTTTTAGATGCAAATGGATTGTATAAAGAGAGGTACCTGTATAAATCCCTCTCTAACAAGAGACTCCATAGCCTTTCCCCCTACCCCAGTGGCATGAAAAACCAAGGTCTCATAACCTTCTTTATGCAATCTTTCTTGGACAGCATTTACACATGGAGTTGTAACCCCAAACATCGTTAAACCAACCGTAGATTTTTCATTGACACTAGAAAAATCTCTGGATCTCTCAAGCCTTCCAATCACCATTCCAGCAAAAGCAGCTCCAGCATTTGAGAACACGACTCTACTTACACTATTAACCCCACAAACATCCACTATGGATGGAAACAATATCAAATCTGATGTCCCAACATAAGGTTCCGTTTGACCGCTAGCTACTGTTGACACAATGACCTTAGGCACTCCAATCGGAAGAATTCTGACGGCAGATGATATAAGAGATGTCCCTCCACTGCCTCCAATACCAATGACTCCAGCAACAACACCATCCTCATGAGCTTTCTTAAGGAAATGTTCAAGTGCTTTACTCATTATAGCAATAGCTTTGCCTCTGTCATCCGGAAGCAATGTTGGGGCTTGCCCAACTGACTCAGAATAACAAGAGAGAACATCCTTTCTTGACACAAATATAAAATCTCCCAAACTCTCAATCTCCTTCTGCCCAGAAGAAACATCAAGAATCACCACTTGTACCTATCATTTCCATGAGCAATTTAACAAAAAACAAGAGCAAATTAGCTTTCTGGCCAAAATACATTGTTGGTCCCTAAACATGAATAATTTTGGTCCTTATAGTTTAAAGTGATCACATTTAGCCCCCATGGAGTGATGAAAAAGTTAGTTTTTAAATTGTTCACGTTGTCTATGGACTAAAAATGATCACTTTAAACTTCAAGAATTAAAATCACTCATCAGTTAAACTTTAAGAAATCATAGTTTTTTTTCTTTTTTTTTTCACAACAAAAACAAATAACTAAAGTAACCTACTTATTTGATTGACCTACATTTTTAGAGAACCACATAAAAAAAACTAAAGAAAATGTTGTGTTACTCAATATAAGAAACATTCAGAAATTATTTCACGTACTTACAAAAATCAAGTAGGAAAGAGGCTAAACTCGATGCCCCTACTATAACAGAGGATATGGCCCTAAAAAGAGCTACACTGTGACAATGAACTTTGATAATTTGATAGGTATAAAAAGTCATACTTAGTTACACTTGAAGCCTTATCTTTACTATAAAATCTTTAAGTTGGTAGACCTCCTACTTATAGATCTTAAGATACAGAAATGATTGGCAATATTACTTATACAGTAATAAATAAATAAATAAAACAAGATTTAAGGAATCAGACAACCAAATTTAAACAAAAACTAGGTTGTAAGTTGTAACCCGTGGTTATGCACGAAAACACACATTCGGGCTTCGACAATAGGAGAGTGAGGTTGCCTTAATGGCTTACGCGCCAAGTATTATGAATGGGTGACTTGGCATCAAAATTATGAAAAATTAAACTGGACGACAATTGCAAAAATTAGATTAGAATTAAAAGTTAATTTAAATTCAATTTGGATTCTCACTGTGCTTTGACTTTAATATAATACCAAAAGCTAAATACATAATAAATATCAAAACTATTTATCTCTGAAGCAATTCACAGAATGAAACACTATATTAGAATTCTTTTATTTTTTGTAATAACACTAGTAATTTTCTTACAACCAAACATGTAAGGAACACACGTTGAAAATAAAAAAGGAAATTAGAGGAAGTGTACTGTATATATAGAGTCCAAATACACTGTACCACTTTTTAGGTATCACCCAATGTTCCGACGGATCACTACTTACTATGTGTTACTTTCCACTTTAAATTTCAGTTATTCTATAAGGGAAGTAAAATAAAAACGTGATAAATAGTGATTGGTGGAAGCGGCGTACAAAAAGTGGTACAAAAGATTTGGCCTCATGTATATATACCTTTAGAGAAGAGTTGTTGGAGAAGGTGTTGAGATTGGTTCGGACTGAGTTGGATAGGAATTGGAGATCGTCGAGCTTTGTATCGGCCGTTCCAACACAGAAAACTCGGAGAGTTCGATTACGGTCCGCCATTTTTTAACTCTCAAAGCTCTAGAGATTCGGATTTCGGAGTTGATGTGCAAAATTGTGCAAGGCTGGCTTGCTTTGCTTATAATATATATATCATCATGGAGAAAATGGATTGAGGAAGATCTTTATGTTATCCGTTGTCAGTGTCAACCGACTCACCGACTCACCGTATGAGTCAGTCTATGTCTGTCAGAGATGCTTTGCTAATGCTATACCCCAATTTTAGGTACAAGCCAAGTAGAAGAATTTATTTTGTGGTAAGAGACAGAGAGAGACCTCAGCTATTTGTTCTGTTCTTGTTTTTGTTATATATATATATATATATTGTTTTTCAGTCAATTATATGTTGTAACTTGGCTTAAGAGTGAGTTTGTTTCGGTGAAAAACATATATAGAAAATATTTTACACGTCCAGTGTTTGGGTGAACTAGAAAATATGGTCAATTTCAGTTTGACCATAAAATAAGGGCTCTTTTATTGTGAAATCTTTTACACTTCTATTTTACTTTCAACCGAATTATACTTCAATTTTCCAACTTGCATCCAAACCGAGAGAGAAGCTCTAACCGAGACACCGTCCGGTGTAATTTTTGGCGTATATACATATTTTTCGGTAATAATTTTACAGGCAAACTAAATATGAGAGACCATTTTTTGGCATATTTTCTAGAATGAAACCAAAAAATTGAAAATATTTTCCTTTTTAAAAAATATTTTTCACCTGAAAAAAGTTGATACTTTGAAAAACATTTTATATTGAGCCAAACACAGCCTAATTAAATTAGATTTTGTAATTAAATTTAAACAGTTGGATGAATCATTTTTAGAAAAACAACTATTTTTGTATTTTCGTATAGATTTTCTAACATTTTGAATTCAACCAAGGAACTTGTATCCTTTATTCTCAAAACACTAAATTGATGTACCAGTAGGTATGGTGAGGGATTTCACCTTATTGACTACCTTAGTCATGGATTCGTTGCGGGGAGCAAGAAATGAATGAGTCTTCCAATTGAATGAAACAAATGTTAGGGATTTGATGGTCACAATTCAAAAAATATCTAGAGAGTTCAAGGGAGGGGGCAGCAAAGTCCATAATTACCGTTCGGTCTTGGTAGGAAATGGTGTAAAGTCCCTTACAGGCCTTAGTAAAATCAATTGTAATGTTACATTACTCCAAAAAAATAAAAAGTAAAATGTTGCTCTGGCCATGACAGAACAAGATCATACAACTACAAGAGATTTGGTGTGCGTTTGGCATTGGCTTAAAAAGTCTGTTTTTTTTTTTTTACTATTTAGCTTATTTTTGCTATTATTCAAGGGTTTTATTGCATTTTTTGGTACTATTTATGAGTCCCATTTTTTTGTTCTTTTTTGCCGGCTAAGGCCTTAGCAATAAGATTTTGAATTCAAGTTGCATGCAAGGGAAAGGTTAAGAAATGTCATTATTAAAAGTACTCCAAGGAATATATCATCAACCCAACTAATCCACAAAACCATTGTGAACCATCAAAGACCTAGTGTAGGTCACCTGCTTTGTATTGTCTTCTCTATTGAAAGAATGTTTTGTTTGGACTAGGAGAGAGGCTACTATTGCGACTTGTGTTTTTCTTCTTTATTTTTTTTATTTTTTTGTGTGCATAATTCAATAGTTGTGTATAATTCATGAGTATCTCATTTAAAAACACCAAAAAATAGCAACTTATTAAGTTATAAGGCTCTTGATTTCATGTTCTTATTATATTTTTATTATGGGCTTTCCCTTATCTTGTAACTTTGTTGATCTGTTTCCTTTGCTTATTTGTCAACTGTCAACAGCATGCGTTTGTAATTCTAATTTGGGACTTGTGTTGCTTGCAATAAAATATTTTAAACATTCTACCAAAATATATATGTGGGGGGAAAAGCTCAACCTTACGTAGTGGGCCTAGGGCCCTATTTGAGGATTACTGTGTGTCCGAAGAGAAGGACCCGGATGATATGGAGTCCATTTAGAAGAAAGATACTTGGAAACGAAGGAAGAGTACGAGCCGAAGAGGTCACCATTGGTCCGAAGAGGTCTTACTCCTCAGATACGAATAGTCTTGATCAATCAAACGTGTGGAATGTCTGAATGATCTTCTTAGCAACTCTAGTGATAAAGATAAGCTCTGGGTATGTTTGGAGATGATAAGAACGAAGAAATATCTAAAGGAAAAGCTGTTACCACCGTATTAAATGTTCTGCAGCAACTTTTCTGGCCGCATTTATGTGCAGAAGACCCCTGAACAATGTAACCTTAGCTACCGCCACTCACAAAAAACTAAAGAAGATACATGATATGACATATATTCAAGCAGGGACACAGATAAAGAACAAGTGGACGATGGGAATGATGGGGAAGGATGCTATATAAAGAAGAAGGGCTCTTGATAAGAAGTGGGGGAAGAAAGAAAAGGCTGGGAGATAGCTCTAAGAACTGTAATTACTATTCGATTTATCATAAACCTCTTCGGATTTCAATTCATTTCGTTTTTACGTATATCTTTATGCTGGTTTATTCTTGGAGGTCGTAATCAACCGTTATTAATTCCATAATCAACTTAGCTCTATCATCTACGCTCTACAAATCTATTGTTTTGGACTTGGGCCACAAATCCTAACCCCACAATATATGTATATATATATATATTTTTGAACAGAAATATATATATATATATATTACTCAGATTTGTAAATTTTAAAGACATCATTAAGGGGTGAAAGTGGAATTTGGCCTGTAAAAATATTAAATATATGTATATGTATTTGAACTTTGGGCATATGGCTCGTGGCTATTCGTTGGACTTCAGTGAGGATCATTGTTTGTTGGGTACCTCCACGTGACAATAGGCACCGTGGCAATTGGCAATTGGCATATTGCTCGATTAGGGAAAGTCAAAGTCTCCACGTCGGTTGCAGACTTGCACCATGCATTTAGGATTTTCAAATAGGAAATATAAATATTTTAGTTTTACTCATTTATACGATTGCCAATTGTGTCAGGAACCAGGGTACAATGTAAATAGGGATTCTCTTCATTTTGTCAAAACTAAAAAAAAGAAATCAGATTAACCCACAATTCAACTAAAAAATATAATAATAAATCAGCCAACAGCCACAGCACAAAACAGAACCATTTAACCAGATAGAAAAAAATCAATCATTCTATACCAATAGCCATAGATTAGATACATTAATTCTTCACAGAAAATATGAGCTGGAGATGGATAATCCTTTTTCTATTTTATTTTATGGACCTGAAGTGATGTATTGGATTGTCACAGTATAGTGCATGATGGATTGGGCTCCTGCCACTGGTCAATATGAACAACACCCACTCTCTCACATACGCAGTGGTGAGGCACATAGAAAACTGGGGGCTTCGGATCGGGCTTCTTTTCCTCGGGCTTCTTTTCATCAGGCTTCTTTTCATCGGGCTTCTTCTCATCAGGCTTCTTCTCATCAGGCTTTTTTGGTGGAGCTGGAGGAGGCCCAATACTCACCACTTGAGCAAATTTCCCTGTTTTTCTTGCACGTACTATGATTTCATATGGATCTGCACTTCCTGTTACAGTCAAAGTCCCCTTGCCTTCATCAATTTCAACTTTATCAACCCCTGCAATTTGAAGGAAAATTTAGAGATGACCGTAACAAAGACCGCTATTTAAAGTCTCTCACATACAGAATTTTCATCCCAAAAAACAAAAAAACAAAAATTGATACCTTAAGCTACATGTATGGGCTTTGAATGATCATATGACCATAGGGATTATGGATGAGAGAAAAAACCAAAGGTGGAAAAATAAAAATTAATACCTTACATGTATGTTGGCTCATGATTCTAATTCCAAACAAAATATGATCAATCGTATATACCTTGTAGTGAAGAAACCGCTTTGAGAAGCTTCTTCTTGCATTTTTGGCATGCAATATCGACCTTCAAGACAGTCCTCTGCACCATGGTAGATGAGCTTTTCAACTCTCTCTATTCTAAATGGAAATCACAAACCGACTTCTTGGATAATTATGTTATTTAAAGGAGAGTTTAGGACGAGGACTAGGACTGGCGTAACGAAACGTCTGGGTTGTTCACCCTCCTTGGCACATTTTCAACCGCTTGTCCTAGAACTATTGTCTTTAACACAAGTTCGTGTGACTAAACTAATAAATAAAATACTTACCTAATCATGACTATATGCCCCTCAATGGATTGAAGATTCAACCAATTCAATATTGGCTTGAGATTTTTATTGTTTTTAGTTGGATGTTGGGAGTTTTAATATGACTTTATTTGTGGCTTTTTTTATTTTTTTATTTTTATAGAAAACTTTATTTGTGGCTTTCAGTTCATATAAGCCGTCCACAATCGTCAAAATATTTGGTGCAAACACATTAAGGCTCCCTAACAAGCCAATTAACCAAGTCGTGGAAGAAATAAATACAGCCTTTATTTGGGCATCTAATAACCCACCTATCAGAGAAATAAATACTTACAGCCTTTCAAACAAACTTTTTGTTTGGCTATCAAGAATATCATAAACATAACAAACAGATGTGGGTTTCAGTTAGTTTAATTGGTAAAGTATCTGATAGTTGAATAAGAGATTTGAAGTTCAATTTTTGTTTATACCAAAAACCAATTGTTACCTTGGTCTGATGATAATGAACACAATCATTAAAAACGAACGTCATAGAATAAAACTCTATCATAAAAAATTATTTAAAAATAAATAAATAAATAAACATAGCAGACGGTTGGACCTATTTATAAATTGTACAAATTGCATTGATTCATATAAACTATATACGATGAATACATCTTATTCTTTAGGCGTGCATAAACTTTTCCTCCAAAAATAATCTTGCCCATTGATTCAGGTAAATGTCCTGATTCCTTACAGCAACTTTTGTGGACTAGAAAATTCAAAAGTGATCAAGTTCATGATCGGTCCCCTTATAGCAACTTTCACCAAAATTAGTTATAGTCTAAGAGACTAGGGGATGTTTTCCCTTTCTTTGAAAAAAAAAAACAAAACAAAAATAATAAGAGTAAATATATACAAGATTTTAAATTTTTGGCCCAAAAATTTGTTCTTGACCCCTTCTCCCAAAAAGTTACAAATTGCCTCTTAAGGATTACAATTGTGGCTTTAGAAATTTTTTTTCAGAGTTGTTAAGCGTAGGGATAAGAGCCCAAATTTATATATTGGGCCTTGGGCCTTATCTGAAGACGTGAATATGTCTGAGAAGGAATAAATGATTGGGAGAGGCCCCAAAGTTGAGAATCACGTAAATAAAGAATGGAGAAATATAGTCCGAGGAGTAGCTCCTTCTCGGATACGATGAATATCGATCAAGCATGCATTTGGATAATTTAGGTGACCTGCTAGGGAGTTCTAATGATCAGGATGATCCTTAAGCACGTATAAAGGTGATAAGAACATAGAAATATCTAAAAGAAAAGCTACTACCACTGCATTAAATGCACTGCAGCAACTTTTCTGACCGCATTTATGTGGAGAAGACCCCTGAACAGTGTAGTCTCAGCTATCACCATTTACAGAGAGTCAAATAAGATGTTTGATAGGACATGCATTTAAGTGAAAGTTTAGATGGTTAACAAGTGTACAATTAGGATGGCTTTAAATGAACTATATAATGTAAAAGACCTCCTATAAGAGGGGGACAGAAAAAAGAAGACAGAAAAAGAGAGAAAATGAATTACTGTAGCACTAAAAACTGTATTAGCCTTCAGAACTATTAGATTAATTCATAATCTATCTCCTCGGACAATCATTTTATTGAGGTTTACGTGTGTTTCATGTTTGTTTATCTTTAAAATCCTTATTAATCGTTATCCAATCCACCAAAAGCCTAGCTTTTTCACTCACTCTCTACAAATTCATTGTACTTGGCTCATTAGGCTCATATCCCATACCTTTGAGGCTTGGGCTACAAATCGTGACCCTAAAATTGGCGCTGTCTGTGGGAAGAGCTTGAGCAATAGCGAAAGCAACGGTTAACGATGGCAGAACCAGGTCCACAACTAGCAGGATCAAAGGCGTCCCAACATGGCGATCCTTTTCTCAACCTTGAACAAAGAGGTGATCATGAAGGAAGTGTGCACACCACACACACTGACTGAAGTTAGCCTCAAGGTGGAAGTCATATTTCCCATGCAGAGAACAACAAGAACATGTAACTAGAAATTGATCAATTAAAAAGGGAGTTACACCATGCAAAGAGGAAGCGGGCTTCTTCAAATTCTGACGATTATTCTGATGACGAACAGGACATTAATTACATGCGGATGTCTCGAACCCCACCCCCCAGTGAATCCTTTTCCTATGAAGAAGAGCATCATCGTGAGCAATGGTTTCGAAGCCCGTCATGTAGAGGCGTAGGAAATGATGCTATGAGCAAGGTCCTGAACCAAATCTTCAGGTCGCCTTTTACACGTAAGATTGAAGAGGAAAGACTTCCTCATTGTTTTCATCATCCAATGTTCACCATCTATAATGGTTGAACAGACCCTGTGGAGCACGTGAGCCATTTCAACTAGAGGATGGCTATCCATTCCAAGGATAAAACTTTGATGTGTAAGGTGTTTCCCTCTAGTCTAGGACCAGTTGCAATGAGGTGGTTTGATAGCCTGAGAGTAGATTCTATAAGTTCCTTCAAGGAGCTCACTCAGGCATTTGGTTCCCGTTTTTTCATATGTCGCAGAGTTCCTCGGCCGTTGACTTCCCTACTATCCTTGAGCATGCAAGAGGGTGAGACTCTAAAAATGTATTCAGATAGGTACTGGGAGATGTTTAACGAGATAAATGGTGATTTTGATGAAGTGGCCATCAGTACTTTTAAGTTCAGCCTCCCCGCCGACCACAATTTGAGGAAATCTCTGATTAGCAAACCCGTTACTAGTGTGCGTCAACTGATGGACAGGATTGATAAGTATAAAAGGATTGAAGAGGATCAGTAACAGGGGAAGGGGAAGGATAAGGTTATCCCTCAAGAGAGGAGGGACTTCAGGTTGGATCGGTACAGTAACAATAGACCACAGAGAGATTTTATTGGACAATTAAGGTCGGTGAATTTTCAAGCAATCAACACTGTGTTTCGAGAGCTAGTGCATCAAGTTTTGAAAAAGATTAAGAATGAGCCGTTCTTCAAATGACCAAATAAAATGATGGGAAACCCTGAAAAATGCAACCATAACCTCTATTACCAATACCATCAGGATCATGGGCATAATACAGAGGATTGTAGAAGTCTGTGGGACCACTTGGACCAGCTTGTCCGTGAAGGCAAGTTAAAACAGCTCTTGCATCACTCCAGTGGTTAGGGGAGCCAGGAAAACTCGGAATCTCAGAGAGATGATTCTTTAAGACCCCCATTGGGAACGACAAATGTCATTTTCACTGCACCAGGAAGAACAGGATCCTGCCCATCTAAGGTAATGTCTATAGCTCGTCTATTCACGGGAGACACTAATCAAGATCTGAAAAGGGCTAGAATGGAAATTTCACCAGTCTTGGGATTCTCGGATAAAGATAAAATCGGAACCATCCAACCCTACGACGATACTTTGGTAATCACCCTTAAAATTGTAAGGTAAGATGTGAAAAGGGTGATGGTGGACCAAGGTAGTGGGGCTGAGATAATGTATCTTGACCTTTATAAGGGGCTGAACTTAAAACACGAGGACTTAACTTCCTACAGTTCCTCTCTGGTGAGTTTCGAAGGAAAGGTCGTTGTCCTAAGGGGTCAAATCCGACTACCTGTGCAAACTGGTCCGAAAGTAGTAGAGGTAGATTTCATCGTTGTAGACGCATATTCACCCTATACAGCAACCGTGGCCAGACCCTGGCTTCATACACTAGGAGCTGTTTCTTCTACTCTCCACTAGAAGGTTAAATATCTGTCCGAAGGCCAGGTTAAGGAGATCTTGGGAGATCAATCTGTGGCTAGACAATGTTTTGTGACTGCCATCCAACATAAGCCTGAGATTGAGTCCTCGGCCTATGCTGGAAAGGATTTATAGCAGTTAAAATCTCCGGCGTGACCCATAGATAATTCAGTCGAGAGGGCGAAATGCGAAGATTTGGTCAAGGTGGTTATTGACGATGATCCTGAGAAGTTCTTTCAGGTTAGTTCTCAATTACCCATTCAAGAAAGAGAGATGCTATTAGAATTTCTTAAGGAAAATGTAGATGTGTTTGCCTGGAATGCTTATGAAGCCCCAGGAGTGGATCCAGAATTCATCTGTCACCGCCTGAATGTCAATCCATTAGTCGCCTTTAAGAAACAGCCTCTTCGACACCCATCCAAGGAGCACGCTGATGCAGTACGAGAGGAAGTAACGAACCTCAAGCAAGCTGGAGCTATTAAGGATGTTTTTTTTTTTTTTTTTTTTTTTTAAATGGTTAGCGAATTTGTGGTGGTGAAAAAGAAGAGTGGGAAGTGGTGAGTGTGCGCAGACTTCACAGACTTGAATAAGGTTTGCCCTAAAGATCCATTCCCTATGCCTAAAATAGACCAGCTAGTGGATGCAACTGTAGGCCATCCACGGATGAGCTTCCTCGATGCCTTTCAGGGTTATCACCAAATATCTTTAGCCCTAGATGATCAGAAGAAAACTGCTTTTGTCACCCCCATTGGGAACTACCACTACAAAGTGATGTCATTTGGTTTGAAAAATGTGGGATCCACCTACCAAAGAATGATGACGAGGATGTTTGAGCCATAGTTGGGTAAGAATATTGAAATCTACATATATGACATGGTGGTGAAAAACAAGGTAGTTTTTGAGCATGTGGGAGACCTTGGAAACATCTTTGAAGTTCTTAGAAAATACAAGTTACGCCTAAATGCTTCCAAGTGCTCGTTTGGTGTGGGATCAGGCAAATTCTTGGGTTATATGGTAACTTATAGGGGAATTGAGGTCAATCCCGACCAGATAAAGGCTATTAACAGTTTGCAATCACCTCGGAATCCCAGAGAAGTGTAGAAATTGACCGGAATGGCCGCTACTTTGAACCAATTTATCTCTCGATCAGCAGATAGATGCAAACCTTTTTTCTTATTGATCAACAAGTGGAAGGGGTTCGAGTGGACTGAAGAATGTGCTTTAACTTTCCAATAACTAAAAGATTATCTAGCTTGGCCACCAATCATGTCTAGTCCTGAACTGAATGAGGTCCTATTTGCCTACATTGTTGTGGCCCCTTATGCTGTAAGTTTGGTATTGATATGAGTTGATCGTAGTGTACAACGGCCAGTTTATTATGTGAGTAAGTCGCTGCATGAGACCAAGGTTCGTTATCTACCACTGGAGAAAGCCATCCTAGCAGTAGTACATGGTACATAGAAGTTGCCCCATTATTTCTAAGCACATATAATTGTTGTCCTCACCCAACTTCCGCTTAAAACTATACTCCGAATTGCCGATTACACAGGGAGGATAGCTAAATAGGGTACGGTTCAAGGGGCTTTCAACATCAAGTACATGTTTCGTACCTTCGTCAAGGGCCAAGTCCTCGCAGATCTGGTGGCCGAGTTCGCTAAACCCCCATTAGAAGAATTGGTACTAACACAGAACATGGATGAAAAATCGGTTGGCATGATCGCCCAACAAGGCCCCTCATCCTAGGAGGTGTACATTGACGGTGCAGCAAATTAAAAAGGGTCCAGAGTGGGGCTAGTGCTGGTATCCCTTGAGAAAATAACCATTGAAAAGTCATTGAGGTTGGACTTCTTGGCTACAAAAAATGAGGCTGAATATGAAGCTCTACTGATGAGAATGACCATGGTTCAAAAAATGGGCAAAAAGGCAGTGGAAATGTTTTCAGACTCAAGGTTAGTCGTTGGCCAAGTAAAAGGAGAATTCGAAGCGAAAGATGAAAGAATGCAGGGATATTTGAGTCAAGTTAGATGTCTGCAATTAGAGTTCGAATCTTTTAACTTATTGCACATCCCCAGAAGTGGAAACACACATGCTGACTCCCTAGCCACACTTGCGACCTCTTTGGCACATAATCTACCTTGGGTTATCCTCGTAGAGGATTTGTACAAACCTGTAGAGATGAAAAAAGAGACAGTCCGAGTTCACCAGGTCAGAGTAGGGCCCAGCTAGATGGACCCTATCATTCTCTTCCTAAAGGAAGAAATTTTACCTGAAGAAAAGTCAGAGGCTGACAAGGTACGGAGAAAGACCACTCGATTCTGGCTGTCTGAGAACCAGAAATTATATAAATGTTCCTTTTTAAGACCATATTTGTTGTGTGTACATCTTGAGACAATTGAATTACTCCTCAATGAGGTACATGAAGGAATTTGTGGAAGCTAAAAGTTTAAAATGTGTGTAAAACACCCTTGAACGTTTAGACCCTAAATTACAAAATATCAATTCAAGCTTATTATCAAACAATTAATGTGCGGAACATGAACATAAGCTAAACACAGAATTGATAAACAATCTAAGCTAAATATAATCACATCTACAACATAAAATAAATGGCAAAGATAAAGGAGGAGAGATGCAAACACAAGGACAACACTCGATGTGTTATTGAAGAGGAAATCGAAGCCTTGGGCGTAAAACCTCTCTGCCGTCCTCCAAGTGGTAAATAATCTACTAGAAAATGTAGTTGGGATACATGAACAACAATAAACCCTCCAAGCCTAATCTACCCAGGTACCTAAGCCCTCCAAGCTTCTTGCTCCAATGAGGTTGCGCCGAACCTTTTTCTTTTCTAGCTTATTGGATTCCGTTATAAACTATAGCATCAACCAATAGTCATTGGTCCCTTTCAAACTGCTTCCCTTAGTACCAAAGGAACCTTCTCACAGACGTGGGTGTGATTAGAAAATGATTTGGTCAAGAACCTCTCAAGAATGTATTAATGGAGAGGAAGAGAGTAGAGGAATTTGAAGAGTCTCTTAGTGAAGATTAGGGATGAGGCAATTTTGTTTTTCTCTAGTGTTTCTCTCATAAAATTCTCTCTGAAAGCTCTCTATATTTTGTGAGAATAAGGGTCTATATATAGTGGTGTGTGTTTGGAATATGAAGACTCAGTTTTTGTCAAATAGGGCTGGTTGGCAGCTTGGCCTCATGGCTTGTCCAAGTCGCGAGGTAACAGCCTGGCCAGCCTAGGACTTTTGTCCTATAGTGCGACAGCTGGCGTGACCCTTCACCTTCCCGCAAGCTTCTCACATGCACAGCATTTGGCGGCTTGCAAGTTGCGAGTCAGTCGCGAGTCCTAGCCACGAGTCTCTGCTTCTTTGCACAAAGATTAGTAATTCTTCACATTCTCTTCACACACTACCCTTACATGAATCTCACCTAAATACAGAGTTACTAAGTGCTAAATTACAAGCAAATTGGCACTGAATAAAGCCAACAAGATGGTTGATAAATTTCAACCTTACAGAAGCCATATTGGGGGTAGATCCCTAACACATAGAGCCATCACCCAAGGCTATTGGTGGCTAAATATGAAAAGGGAGGCCTAAGAATATGTGAAAAAATGCGATCAGTGCCAACGGTTCGCACCAAACATACACCAACTTGGAGGGATCCTTAATCTACTATCTAGCCCTTGGCCATTCGCTTAATGGGGCTTAGACACTGTAGGTTCGTTCCCCAAGGCGGTAGGAAACAAGAGATACCTGCTGGTCGGCACGAACTATTTTACCAAATGGGCTGAAACTGAACCTCTAGCAAACATTAGAGATGTATACGCTAAGAGATTTGTTTGGAGAAACATTGTCACTTGGTTTAGGATTCCTCATACCCTCATCTCGGACAATGACCTTCAGTTTGATAGCAAAATATTCAGAAGTTATTGCTATGAATTAGAAATTACGAACAGATATTCCACCTCTGCTTATCTCCAAGGGAATGGACAAGTTGAGGTTGTTAACAAGATCATAGTGAATGGATTAAAGAAAATGTTAGATGATACAAAGGGCAAATGGGTGGAAGAACTGCCACATGTTCTCTGGACATATCAAACCACTCCCCGCAGATCTATTGGGGAAACCCCCTTCTCAATGACTTATGGGGCTGAAGTTGTCATCCCTTTAGAAATTGGTTTCCCAACGTTAAGAATTAGTTCATTTAGTTCGAGCGCAAACAATGAACTACTAGAGAAGAATTTGGACTTGATTAAAGAAATGAGGGAAAATGCAATGGTCCAATTGGCATATTATCAACATAAACTCAAACAAAGTTATGATGCCAATGTGAAGCTAAGACTTTTAGCACCTGGTGATCTGGTGTTAAGGAAAGTTGTGGGCATTACAAAGAACTCAGCTTGGGGAAAGTTAGGACCCAATTAGGAAGGACCATACTGTATTACCTCAGGGGTTGGCATAGGGGCATATTTTCTAGAAGATTTAAATAATTATATAGTACCACGCCCATAAAATGTAAACAATCTTAAAAGGTATTATTATTAACGAGTTTTTCCTTGATCAATATGTTTATCTGTTACATAAGGGTTTTGTACTTTCTGTTACTATAACTCATTTATAAGTGTTTAAACTTAAACTCAATCACGCCTAAAGTCCTCGGACCAGATGATATGAGTTAGTTAACACTCAATTACAATTCTTATAAGTGTTTAGACTTAAACTTAATCATGCCTGAAGTCCTCAGACTAGATGATATGAGTTGGTTAACACTCCATTATAATTCTTATAAGTGTTTAAACTTAAACTCAATCATACCTGAAGTCCTCGGACCAGATGATATAAGTTGGTTAACACTTCATTACAATTTTTATAAGTGTTTAAACGGATCCTAAATCATGCAAATTCTTTCGGACGACATACTTGATTTAAATTAACACTCAGTGGCGTTCTTTGTGAGTGTTAGACAGGGCCCAACTTAGGCAAAGTCACTAAGTACAAAAATATGCCTAAAAGCTCTAACCAAGCCCTTAGATTAACACCCTTGAGTAAGGTAGAGTACTTAATTATTGGCTTAAGTATCGAAGGATATAAAATGCACCTTTATCTTCCATTATTTACCAAGTTTATTACTAATTCTTATACGAGCTAGTTTTTGTTAATACTTAGTTAAGTTATTGGCATCATTAGTAGGGTGTTATTATTGATTCTGTTCAGGTTAACGTAAAAACAAATCAATATTATCTATAATAACAATAAACTTGATAGTATATATAGTGAAGACATAGGAGATAAAAGAAGAATACATTCATTGATCAGAAAAAGAGTATATTACATTCCCTAAAAAAAAATATTAAATAAATAAAATAAAATAAAGGTCTTAATAGCTAAGTCTTCATTTTGGGGGCAAGAGGGTTAGCTGCCTGACTTGGCTAGGAGGCAGCAGCATCTTGGACTTGGGCTTGGTATTTGGATTCAGAAGGAACTTTCTTCTTACCTTGGCCCTTACCCTTGTCCTGAGGATCCTCGGCTCTTTGACCCAGGCCACCAGCTTGTTCAGACTCTTTAGAAGCTTTAAAAAGAGTAGGAAGGGCTTGGTTAACCAATGGCTGTTCGGATGCCTCTGGAGCTTGTTGGGAGTGAGAGGAGTCAGGACCTAGGATTTTGCGAATTTCAAGATCATAATATACACTCTCAAGTCACCTTAAGTCAGAGTTTGCAGAGACCCCAGCAGCATCAAGGGCTTTACCCCAAGACACATCGCAGTATTCTCTACACACTGCCTGACTTGAGTCTCCTCCACCCCAAGCTTATACGATGCTTGCTTCTCAGCCTCGGCTGCCTTCTTAGCCAGTTGGGCTGCTTCCTTGACTCTTTGAAGCTCAACTCGAAGATCTTTCACCATTTGCCTTTCTGTTGCCAAATTAATCTCGGTTAAATGCAACTTCTGGCATTGATCTTCGGCTTGTTTCTCTACAGTCTTAAGGCCTGCATCAGAACTGTCCCTGGCCTTAATCGCCTCTTTTAGCTGCTTGGATAACTTAGCCTGATCCTCTCTAAGATTACCCAAGATTTTCTTGACCTCGGACCGAGAATGGGCCTTCGCCTTAGCTTTGTGGCGGGCATCCTTAACCCATTCCTCGGCCACATAAACTTGTTAGGTAATCTATATTACAGAAATGAAAAAATTCAGTATAAAACAAAGAAGAGGAATGAGTAAAAACGATCAAATGTTTACTTAAAGAAGCAGTTCAAATAACTTACCATGGCCAGATCCCTCTTAAGGGATAGGAAAAGTTCTTGCTGATTGAAGCACCTGTAAACATCCATATCTCTTAGCAGGAGAAGTGGCTGCTCCAGAGCCTCAATAATATGAATTGCCTGCCCTCCTTGATAATTTTTGACTGAGGTGTCCTAAGCGATGGGGGCACCATCTACCTTTAGCTTAGGGGACCATATGCGCGGTGGTCGGCATACATCAGTCACGAGAGGATCCTCTCGGCTCTCAACAGAAGAGGACCTTTTGCCTCGCTGGTCCTTGACCACCTTTTGTTGTTTGTTTCCCTTCGAAGGGCCCACTTCGCCTTCTTCAAGGACTTCATTTGGCCTCTTCTTTTTCAGCTCAGGGATTAGCTTCAGTCCAAGGTCAGCAGGAAGCTGAGGAGGGGGAGGAGGAAGATTCGCTGAGGGTTTAGACTTATTGGCTTCTTTCGAGGTGGATACTTTATTCCTCCCTTTCATAAGCTCCCTTAAACTCTTGCCGTCTGCTTTCAAAGCCATGTCTTCCTCTTCTTCGTCTGAAGTGTCTTCCAAGTAAGTGATCACAAGAGCAGGGGCATGAACACTTGAATGTCTATCCGGTTCTTCCTTGGCCTCCGATATTAAAATCGCTTGAACGCCCTATGCTTCCTCTTCTCCGAATTGAAATTTATCAATTTCCTCTTCAAGCGAGGAACTAGAAGAAGCAACCCCTTCTTCAACTGTTGCTACTCCGAGGGGAACTTGTTGAATCGGTAGGGTGACCGGAGGAACACCCTATGGGACTAGGTGAGCTACTGAGGGAAGGTCGTATGGAGCAAAAAAATTTGGCCGAGACACGTCGATCCGATTTATCCGCTGGTCACCCGCCTTTATAGCTTGCGGACCTCTTGAAATTTGTCCGAAAGAGGCTTGAAATCCAAAATTAGATGGACAGCCCGAAGTTGCCCGTCTTCACTTACAAAAATCTGGGATCTCAGCAGGTATGCCTTATATCTGTTGATACCAAGAAAGAACTAAGCGTAGTCAGAAACTTAAAGTCCATTGTTTATTAAAAAAAAAAAAAAAACAGCAACAGTAATAAAACAATAAGACAAAAAGAAGTAAAACAAGGCCGATGACAAAGTGCCTAAATCTATTGTTAGGGAACCTAAATCTAATATATCCCATTTGACTCTCCCGATTGGGTTGGGCAATGAAGACCGTCATGCCACGCTCCTGAAGTAATCAAGTAGTCAGCTTTCATCCATTTGTTAGATTTAGGGAGACAGGAGATGAGTTTGACAATATCGGATCGAGATTTAAGGTAAAATCCCGCCCCTTTTTGTTTGTGACACTCGTACATATAAACCACGTCATGCCAAGTGAGCCCCAACCCTAAATGCTGGTTCAGAGTGTCAATGCTGCCTAGAATCCTAAAAAGATTGGGTGCACACTGGTGAGGACAGATCCTATGGTTACGGAGATATTCTCTTGTAATATCACCCATGGGGAGAGTCATTCTCCTTTCTATGAAAGCTATCATAGGGATTATGACTTCTCCCACTTCTCGATTAGTTGCTATTCCTTCCGGGGAACAATACCGCAGGACGACCTCATGTGGTATGTGATACTCCCTCTTAAAAATCTCTATTTTCCCAAGGCTATCCACTAAATACTTAAATCTACCTATTTCGGACAAGTAAAGAGGAAAAACACTGGAAATGACAACTGGTGGAAATGAGACGTTGAAGGTCGAGGAGGTTGGCTGAGGAGAAAAAGAAGGGTTCAAAGGAATCAAAACTTACGCAGAATAAAATAAGCAGTGATCCTTGAAATCTTTAGAAGAACTCTTAAAGATTTCTGAAGAAGTAGGAGTTCGATAGTTCAACAAGTCTTGTGAACTTGAATGCTTGAGTTTGCTGGAGAGTTTGAGAGATTGTAAAGTAAGGGAAGAATGACTTCCTACAAGACTTTATATAGTGGGCAAATAATGGGTGGGAGTTATCCCACCCAAATCCTAATGAAAAAATGTTAACCGTCGGATCAAGGTCTCACCGTTAGATGCAGGGAATATAACGCCGTCTGGAGTAATTAATGACGCTTCGCGGATTTCGAAACGTCAGTAGCAATGATGACGCACGAAAAACTATATCTGCACACGTCTAAACTCAGATATTTTGACATTTCTAGCCCTCAATTTTAAGGTAAATCAAAATTCCACTTCTTCTCCTCGAATGCGAGGGAAAAACTGAAATTTTGAGGGGATATTGTGAGGATAAGAGCCTAAATTTGTATATTGGGCCTTGGGCCTTATCTGAAGACATGGATATGTTCAAGGAGGAATAAATGATTGGGAGAGGCCCTAAAGTTGAGAATCATGTAAGTAAAAAATGGAGGAATATAGTCCGAGGAGTAGCTCCTTCTCGGATACGATGAATATCGGTCAAGCATGCATTTGGATAATTTAGGTGACCTTCCAGGGAGTTCCAATGATTAGGATGAACCTTAAGTATGTACAAAGGTGATAAGAACACAAAAATATCTAAAAGAAAAGCTGCTATTACCTCATTAAATGCACTGCAGTAACTTTTCTGGCCGCATTTATGTGGAGAAGATCCCTGAACAGTACAGTCTCAGCTACCACCATTCACAGAGAGCCAAAGAAAATGTTTGATGGGACATGCACTCAAGTGAAAGCTTAGATGGTTAATAAGTGTATGATCAAGATGGCCTGAAAGGAACTATATAATGTAAAAGACCTCCCATAAGAGGGAGACAGAAAAAAGAGGATAGAAAAAAGAAGACAAAAAAAAGAAGACAGAAAAAGAGAGAAAATGAATTACTGTAGTACTAAGAACTGTACTAACCTTCAGAACTATTGGATTAATTCATAATCTATCTCCTTGGACAATCATTTTATTGAGGTTTACATGTGTTTCATGCTTGTTCATCCTTGAAATCCTTATTAACTGTTGTCCAAACCACCAAAAGCCTAGCTTTTTCACCCACTCTTTACAACTTCATTGTACTGGGCTCATTGGGCTTATATCTCATACCTTTTGGGATTGGGTTACAAATTGTGACCCTACATTAAGAAATTTAAATTAAATAAGATTAAATAAAAAGAGAAATTGAATATACTGAGTTATTGACCAAAAAGACCTAAATGTTTTGATGAGAATATCCCTACACCTATCGAGTCCGCTTTGACTCAAGATGTACTGTTTTAAACAAATTAATAAAAATTGCAACATTTCTCATAAAAAAAAAATTATTATTATCCCACACAACCACATTCATCCATACATAAATAATACACTAAATGTTTACTTAAAAAATTAAACACTTTTTTTTAGAAGGAACCGATTAAACACTTGAATAATCACTAACTAAACTATATATTTTTTTTTTCTTGAATCACTAACTTTATAACAAAAATTTATTATAACATTATAACAAATAAATAAATAAATAAAACACACACAATCAATATCAGACACATACGTACACGTGAAATATAAAATTATAATAAAGAGAGAGAGATACTCACAACTCAAACATTTACTCATTACTTTTAAAGTCATAGATATCAAGATAGTCAAATAGAAAAAATGAGATGAGATTCATAAAAAAGAGATCAGAGGGGAGGGAGTGAGAGAGAGAGATATGTGATCTATGTTGTTTGGTTTTAGGTGGGGCTGATATGTGATCATAGTGCAAAAATATTTTTAAGGGTAAATTAAATTAGTAAATTATATATATATATATATATATATATATATTTTAAATATATATATATATATATATATATATATATATATATATATATATATAAATTTTTCTTCAAGTTAAGGGGTTCATTTGAACCCCTGGACAACATGTGGAGTCGCCTTTGTTAAGGAACACCTTATCAAATCCCATTAATGACTTAAATCCACCTAATATGTAAAGGGAAAAAGTTAACGGATGCTCTAAAGGGTATTGGTTTAGGAAATATTTTTAGAATTTTTTTATGTAAAAAAATTAATTAATTTTGGTATAAAAAATCTCCTAAAATAGTTTATTAACAATTACTCTAAGGACATTTGTTAACATGACCTTATTTAATATTAAGAATAAAATTCAAATTTTAACAACTTTAAAGTACAAAATTAAATCATCTTATATATTTAGAATATACCAACATGTTGAACCCCCCCCCCCCCCCTTAAAGGAAACCTAAACCTACCTACCACTACATGTAGCCCAAGCCTGTAACTTCACTCAATATATTTTTATTGGATGTATATTACTATTGGATTACATTTTATTCTTATATTCTTTATGCTTACAAAATTTTCAGAAAATCAAAAATCAATGGTTATATCATTAATCAATTGTTTAAATTGCTAGTTTTTATAGTCTAAGATTATGCATAAAAAATCAGTACATGAATCATATAGTAAAAAACATTCAATTGACACAAAATTTGACGTGTGTTAAGAGCATAAAAAACATATAATCTAATTGTTATATTTTCAAAAAAATATAATAATGTTAATTTTTTAAAAAGAAATTGTAGCCTTAGTTTACGACAATGTTTGTCGTCAAATTTTGGCATGTAGCACTCCCTCGTAAGTCGTAATGGTTGAACCCACATAAAAATTGTTTAGGTTATGTTTGGTAAATGTTTTTTATTTTTGTTTTCAAAAACTTGTTTTTAAGAATAAAATCAAAAAGCAATTTTTTTTGTGTTTTCAAAATCAAAAACACGATTGGTTACTTGAAAGAATAAAACTGTTTTCCCACAAAAAAAAAGGGGTAAATATGGTTGTCTTTTTTCATTAATTATGACGTCTTTGGTAGGAGTATGATTGCCACTTGCCAACAATTAGCAAATGTCCTACGATGCTCAACTGCTTAGTCAATTTGGTGACGTACATTTTAGTATATGGCGCCAACTTAACACACTACATTTGCAAACCCACATTTTAATTGTTAAGCAAAATGGGCGCCCACTTTACCATCGGATAAACCATAAGGCTCTAGCTTCATATCAAAGAAACCATAGCCATTGATCAGATAAAACTAAACCATAAGCCGCAGTTCATCTATTAAATGCTAAGGGAAATTGGTCTACTATTTGTAAACCCAATTCACGGCCTGGCCAAACTCACAGCTTCGTTGCCATTAGGCATCAACGCAAATACTGGTGAGGCAAACATATAAGTAGCAATTGTTTTGGAACAAGACGGCAAACAAGTTTACAATTTGATGCCACCAGCATTAAATTGAAGCCCCTTGAAACCTATTGATGCATGCCACCAGCAATAAATTGAAGCCCCTTGAAACCTATTGATGCCACCAAGAACAAAGGTGGTCCTTTTCTCTAAGATCGTCAAGTTCCACGTAGTGGAGTGCAGGGAAACAGCCCATCATGTGAGAGAGAAAAAGAGGGAAAAAATTGTTGACATTTCGTGTTTTGCTAGTGGGGATCGAACTAGGACGCAGGTTCATTAATTGTGATTTTCTGATTATTTTCTCCGTGTTATTTAAGAGCGAGGAATAGAAAATAGGTAAAAGCCAGTTTTCAATTTCCTTTGTATTTTGAGAATGAAAAATATTTTTGTTTTCTACTTGTTTTAAGTTACCAAACAAGTTTTTGAGTTTGAAAATAGAAAATTGTTCTCAAAAACGGAAAACTAAGAAAAAAGATAGCTACTTTTTCTTGCAAAATATTCGCCCATATCATAAATGTATGTCTAAGACTTTTCTGCCTTACGTTTTGCCCTTCTGATTAAAAAAAAAAAAAAAAAAGATTTGCACTTGAATTAAGTTTCCAAATCATTCTTATAAAAAAAAAAAAAGGTTTCCAAATCATTTAGGGCCTTCCCAATATGAACTATGAAGCATATTAAAGATTAAACATTCGTCCAAATTCCCGTTAATACAATTTATTATGCTTTTCTAGTCCATTAAATTTTATGCTTTTGTTATTTTGTTTATGGTAATAAAAATAGTGAAGTTAGCAGAAAATTTTAAACAAATATGGATGGAAGGGTTATATTATTAATTTATGTGAAATGTTAAAAAAATGTCCTAAGAGTATTGGTTTAAGAATTATTTAAATTTTTTTTTTGAGAAAATGATAATACAATTAATTTTATTGACAATTTTTAATATTTCTTATAAAAGTGATGTAAAAACTTTCTTGATATGATTTATTAAAATTTTTTTTAAAGACACTCATTAATGTGACCTTTAATTTATTAGACGTGCTCTTAAATTGGATGATGTAAATTGACAATTTTAGAATATGAGAGTCCAAAATGACTGCAAACCTAAAGTAAGAGAGACCAAGAGGTGCCAAGACTCAAGAGTCTTTTGATGTTTTCAATGGAGAGGTTCATGTTACTAATTTCCTCTCCACGTTGTTGAAAGTTGAAACTATCAAATTATTAAAAAGTAGTAAAAAAAAAAAAAGTCTTATAAAAAAAAAAAGTAGTAAAAAGACAGAAAGATATTTTTGCTATAAATTATTAATATAGTTTACTTTTAGTGAAACTATATATATATATATATATATAAAAGTAGTAAAAAAAAAAAAAGTCTTATAAAAAAAAAAAGTAGTAAAAAGACAGAAAGATATTTTTGCTATAAATTATTAATATAGTTTACTTTTAGTGAAACTATATATATATATATATAAAACTACTCTAATTAAAAGTTAAGGTGCAACGTTGTTGGCAAAGCAAACAAAGAGCATTTGTTTTTCTCATGTATGTTTTTCAATGAAATAATGTTGCTCATGCTCTTGCTAGTAAAACAAATATGGACTATGATTTTAGGTTCCATCAGATGTTGATGTATTTGTTAGAGTTGATTTAGTTCATCGATGAAATAAAAGTTTTGATGGTCATTTTTCAAAAAAGAAAAGAAAAATAGAACTTAATTATAAAAAAAAAATTCAAAAAATTTAACAATAGTTTCATTATTTATCTTATAATAATCTAAAACAATCTCCCCACACTTTGTAATTTTGTAATTTTATTTTTAGAATATATCTTATTTCAAATTTTTTGATATTGGTATTTCTCAATTCTAATTATATAATTAAAAAATATATTTTTGAATTTTTCATATAATATTTTTATTAAACCGGGAAGATACCAATTGATACTAGGAACTAGAAAGCCATTAACCTCTCTAAAAAAGAAAGAAAGCCATTAACGATCTGATTAAAAATAAAAAAACCTCAAACTGAAACCATCAGGACCCAGACGCAGAACAACCCCAAATCGTTGGCCTCACCAGGTCTATGAATCTCAATCTCAATCTCTATGATCTCTCTCTATTCTTGTAGTAATTTTTAGATTCACTCTGTTTTGTTTTGTTTTTGTTTTCGTTTTTCCAAGATATGTTTTTTAAATAAAGAGTGGAAATCAGTACCCTCTCTGATAGACTCTTTCATTGCATGAGATGAGATGAAATGCCAACCCCATTACCCTCAAAGTGTTCGACAAAATGCCTGAGCCAAGCTGAAAAATGTGGCTTTGGCTTTGGCTTGGACACTGGGATGTGGGTTTGCATGCATATGGCTTATAAATTCACAAGTTTGCTTTTGTATTGTGTTTGTCAGTCAAGTACTAATTGAATATGTAAAACGATTGACGCAATTTGTTGACTGATTGATATTTAACCAGAACTGTAGATATGGTGTTTCAGTGAGGCCTCTGCTTCTGTTGGATGGGTTCTTAGAAGTAGAAGTTCTCAAATCATTGATTCTATCAGAAGTACATTCTCTTGGGGGTAAGTTTCTGTGTCTATGCCTATTTAAAGTGGGAGCATATTTTACTATCCCCTCCACATCCATGAGTTAAATTTGCTACCAGCTTTAAGTGGATTAGGATAGGGTGAGTGAAGAATAAATTTCTTTGTTTATGTTTAAGACAATAAGATGAACAAGTCTCTTTAGTATATTGCAAACAGTTTGTGACTTTGTGTAACCCCTTTTCTTTTTGCCAATATAATTTTCTTTTTAATTATAATTCCATATATATTCTCAGTCCAAAAAACTCTTTTTTTTTTTTTTTTTTTTTTTAATTTTTTTTCCCTTCTATTAATCCTAAAGTATTTGAAGAAATGTTGAACTGAACTTTCCATCACCATATCTGATTGGATTTGTGCTGATTCCTTGGTATCTAATTTTTTAGGGTGCATTTTTTTTTTCTTTTGATAAGTAACAAGCCTCAACGTCTCAAATTGCAATGCTCCAACAAATCTAACACATAATAACAGCAGGATAATTGAAAAACTCTAGCCTAATCCAACAATGTATAAAAGAAAAAAGATTTAAACTCAAAAATAGACTGTTCACATCCCTCAAAACTTTGAGCACTCCTCTCCCGCCAAATACACCACATTAAGGAATGAGACACAAGCCTCCAAATTGGGACATTACGGTGGTGACCAAAACTTCCCTACTAAGATGCTAGTAAATCCTTCACCTGCAGTTTTTTGACTGTTTTAGGGTGCATATAATTAATTTGTAGAATTTTTAGGGTTATGACTGTTTTTAGCTCGGTTCTACTGAAGAGGTTGTAATCAGATTGTAATATATAATTAGGCAATTATAAATATTCAATATGTAGGTTTTTTGGAAGACCCAAAAGCTTAGTGTGCAGGTCTGCTAGCGCTTGTCGAGGAGTTTGGCCAGAGACAGGCAAAGCTTTGATGTCAAGTCATGCAAGTGACCCTAGTTTCACATTTGGGTCCACAGGTCCATAGATTGTATAAGAACCTCCACTTTGTTGTTGAGCTTAACATATAGCTTAAATTTCTATAAAGTTTCATCATAGTAATACAAGATTATGGATCTTAACATATAATGAGTAGGATCTACTTGAGCAACTAGGAGATAAGTTATGTCTTATTCTTGTTAAAACACAATGTTATAGCTGCAATATACACCACACATAACAAGGTTTGTCATTTTTTACATATAGAAAAAGTAAGGAAGCAAATAGTTGAAATCATGACCAATCCAATCAAATTTCAAATTAATTAAGATATTAGTAAGGAATCAACCTATATCCACAAATTCAAATTTCACTAAAAAGACCAACATAATTCAGTCAGGCTTGAAGTTATGTGGATTCATTTTAAACTAGGACAAAAATCATCCAACCTAGGATTCCAACTTGAATTTTTTTTGAAATTGATGAAGACCTTTCTTCAATCTTGCCAACACAGGATCATTAATCTTTTGTTCAATTGTCATGTGCTTAGTTTGTCTTGGGTGTATTTTTTTGGGGTGAAATCATGTTGCAAAATATTCTTTTCATTCCCATTTTGGAGCATGCACTCACTCTTGCATTAGTCTAAGTCAACCTCATGGTTTGTGCCTCTCTTGGTTTTAGTTGCCATTGGTCATCTCATTTCCTTGCTTGAAGGACTGAATCTAAAATGGCAGCTTACATCCAATAATTTGGTATTTTTAGACCTCATAGTCCTGTTAATGACACTTTATTTTCCTGAATAACTAAGTCAAGTGAATGGTATTTTAAAGAGATTGGTCTCTTAGTGAGTTTACAAATAATTGACAAAATTGTACTAGCCCTTAGATCCTGATTTATATTTAAATATATAGATTATTTCCAAGTTAATGGAGGACTGAGATTTAGAGAGAGAGAGCATTTGAGTGCTCTATTGACCAAATATAATATATATTTGACAATAGTTGTTTTAGAGCAACTTGAATATCTTATTTTCATCTAATATGTCTCATGTTTCTGTACATGTGTCTTCAGGTTTTGCAGCTGAAGTGAGTCATTGTTCAGCTGAATCTTCTCTGTTTTGTCCATTTCAAACAGAGAGGATGTTTTCCTTCCAATCACTGACCAGTCACATTTCACGTGGACCTCCTCCATCCTCCTAACCTCACCTCAGATATGGTGTTAATAACAATCAGCCATCTTGAGTCAAGGAAAGGAAAATCACTTGAGTGATTTTAATTTCACTTGACCCACCAAGTCTGTGTGTTCCATTTCCACATCCACAAGATGAAATTTTTCTTCCAATATTTCACCAATCACCGCTCGAGGAGAATCAGAAAATCCACAAAGAGAAGGAGAATAAGAAGAACAAGAAGAGAATCAACCCCAACCCCACCTATTTCCCAAATCACCAAAAAGCCACCATCATCTTCAACACCATGCACAACCATAATGGACCTTCCAGGCCACACACTCATCGACATTTTGTCAAGGCTACCTCTCGACTCAATCTTGGTGTCTAGGTGTGTATGTACTACTTGGCACTGTTTAATCTCAGACCCTCTTTTCACCTATTTCTACCTCTCAAGATCTCAACAACCCCTTGAGCTCTTTCTCCGCCCCAATAGCCTCTCTCATGTAACCACAACCCTTCATTGGGTTGATACTCATTCCATTCTCAATACCTCTCCTCCTTTTCACCCAAACCATCACCACCAGACTCAGCTCAATACCAAACTTTATCTCCCACTTGCACATTCTGATACTGAAGGTAGTGGCAGCAGTAGTAGTATTATGGACCATGATTTTTTTATTGTAAATTCATGTAATGGGATACTTCTTTTAAGCAAACCCATGCTTAACAATCCTCATATCGTATGCAATCCGATTACAGGCGAATTTATAACTGTCCCGAAATCTGTAGATGACAATTCATTGTGGGGTTCTGTGGTTCCAGGGTTTGGTCATTGTCGAAAAAGTAACAAATACAAGGTTGTAAGATTGGTGTTTCGTCTTGAGAACATTTTTCAAAGGATGGCTGAGGTTTATACATTAGGCACAGCCTCATGGAGGAACATTGGACCTGCTCCCTTTGACCTTGATTTATCGTTGTTTGCAACATATCTAAATGGGGTTATTCATTGGTTAAGAGTAAGTGATAATGAGAAGGGTTCGATTTTTATTGTGGGTTTTGACTTTGAGGAAGAGAGGTTCAATGAGTTCCCGCTGCCTCCTCACTTTGGAGAGAAACACAAAGAAAAAGAGAATTTGCACCATTTGAATATGGGAGTATTAGGAGATTGTCTTTCTGTATGTGATTGCACTTTTGTGGATCATTTGGATATATGGATGATGAAGGAGTATGGTGATCCAACATCTTGGACTAAAGAGTATGTCATAAGCACGCATTTTGGTGGCCCACATCGACCAATAATGCTACTGGAGAATGGAGATTTATTAATGATACATGGTAAGAGGGAATTATATGCATATGATCCCATAGAAAGACATTTTAGATTTCTTGTGATTCATGGAGTTCAATCAGTCTTTGAAGCAATTACCCATGTACCAAGTTTCATCCCTCTTAAGGATGCTGTTGGAGGAGATCATCTGAATGTGCAAAATGTCAAAGCAAGGTACTATAGTTATGAGTTTAATCAAACTACTTTAACATTATCATGTATAATTTTTTCTTGGATCTGTAGCTGATTTGGTGCCAAATATATTTTCTCAAACTATTAAGCATATGTTTTTTTAGATTGGAATAGTTTTTCTATGATAAAATCTTTGTTGCTTCTACATTATTGCTCAAGTGTACTGCCATTGTATTTGGGGTTCAGCATTTTTTTATTTACAAAAAATCACTTATTTTTTACTGTAGATAGTTCGCATTTATTATTCATTGTTAGTTAGTTCGTTAGATGATTTGTGGCAGGACTTAACATAATTTGCCATGTTTTTGGAATACCCCAACCCCAACCCCAACCCCAACCCCACCCATTTCCCAAATCACCAAAAAGCCACCATCATCTTCAACACCATGCACAACCATAATGGACCTTCCAGGCCACACACTCATCGACATTTTGTCAAGGCTACCTCTCGACTCAATCTTGGTGTCTAGGTGTGTATGTACTACTTGGCACTGTTTAATCTCAGACCCTCTTTTCACCTATTTCTACCTCTCAAGATCTCAACAACCCCTTGAGCTCTTTCTCCGCCCCAATAGCCTCTCTCATGTAACCACAACCCTTCATTGGGTTGATACTCATTCCATTCTCAATACCTCTCCTCCTTTTCACCCAAACCATCACCACCAGACTCAGCTCAATACCAAACTTTATCTCCCACTTGCACATTCTGATACTGAAGGTAGTGGCAGCAGTAGTAGTATTATGGACCATGATTTTTTTATTGTAAATTCATGTAATGGGATACTTCTTTTAAGCAAACCCATGCTTAACAATCCTCATATCGTATGCAATCCGATTACAGGCGAATTTATAACTGTCCCGAAATCTGTAGATGACAATTCATTGTGGGGTTCTGTGGTTCCAGGGTTTGGTCATTGTCGAAAAAGTAACAAATACAAGGTTGTAAGATTGGTGTTTCGTCTTGAGAACATTTTTCAAAGGATGACTGAGGTTTATACATTAGGCACAGCCTCATGGAGGAACATTGGACCTGCTCCATTTGACCTTGATTTATCGTTGTTTGCAACATATCTAAATGGGGTTATTCATTGGTTAAGAGTAAGTGATAATGAGAAGGGTTCGATTTTTATTGTGGGTTTTGACTTTGAGGAAGAGAGGTTCAATGAGTTCCCGCTGCCTCCTCACTTTGGAGAGAAACACAAAGAAAAAGAGAATTTGCACCATTTGAATATGGGAGTATTAGGAGATTGTCTTTCTGTATGTGATTGCACTTTTGTGGATCATTTGGATATATGGATGATGAAGGAGTATGGTGATCCAACATCTTGGACTAAAGAGTATGTCATAAGCACGCATTTTGGTGGCCCACATCGACCAATAATGCTACTGGAGAATGGAGATTTATTAATGATACATGGTAAGAGGGAATTATATGCATATGATCCCATAGAAAGACATTTTAGATTTCTTGTGATTCATGGAGTTCAATCAGTCTTTGAAGCAATTACCCATGTACCAAGTTTCATCCCTCTTAAGGATGCTGTTGGAGGAGATCATCCGAATGTGCAAAATGTCAAAGCAAGGTACTATAGTTATGAGTTTAATCAAACTACTTTAACATTATCATGTATAATTTTTTCTTGTATGGTGTTCTGTAGCTGATTTGGTGCCAAATATATTTTCTCAAACTATTAAGCATATTGTTTTTTTAGATTGGAGTAGTTTTTCTATGATAAAATCTTTGTGCTTCTACATTATTGCTCAAGTGTACTGCCATTGTATTTGGGGTTCAGCATTTTTTTATTAACAAAAAATCACTTATTTTTTACTGTAGATAGTTCGCATTTATTATTCATTGTTAGTTAGTTCGTTAGATGATTTGTGGCAGGACTTAACATAATTTGCCATGTTTTTGGAAGTTCTCCTTTTTTTCTTGGATAAGTAATAGAAGTTTTATTGAACGTGAAAAAAGTACTATATCTATATGTTCACGATGATGAATGCAAAGTACCTAAAACAATTACAAGCAAATCAATTAGAAGTTCGAATAGTGTTGGAATTCAAAAATTGAAGTACACACCAACTGAAATGTTTCATTTTTTTATATTTATTCTGGCATTGGTAGAGGATTTCCATGTCGAGGTTGGTCTTAAATTAATTTTCCACTTGCTCAAATTAAACTGCTTGTGATATGGTGTATTGTCAGTTTTTTTAGATTGATGTTAATGACTCCATTCTTTCGTAAGGATAAATTCCTACTCATGTTTAACTTTCCTGGCATCATTTTTTTTTAATCTTTGTTATAATGTTTTAAAAGTTACCATCCAAAGATAGCATGTTACAATCTGATCTATTATTTTCATCTTATCCTGTTCTCCTATCTTGTAGATATCTAAACGAATTTTTAATTTTTATTGTCCTGGTGCTTGTAATGTTTACACTTTTGTATTTATTATGGAAGTATATGGCCACTGCCTCAATACCTAGTTTATATATTGCTAGATGACTACTGGACTTTATACTCTGGCTTCATAAACTGTTGGCGAGCTTGCACCATAAGATTTTTGGATGCATATCAAATAGGAATAATATTTAATCATTACCCTCAGTTTTGAAAAGCACCTTGAAATCTGTTAATTGTAAAACAATTTTCATAAAGATTTTTACATGCTATTGCTACAATGATATACTATCAATAGATTGCAATTAGCATCATCTTTACAAACTGAAAGATAATTCAATACTTCTGCTAACATGCTATATATTTCCACCAAGTCTGAGCTTGATAAAGCAAACAATTCTGGTGGCATTCATGCGAGTAATGTTTGACTGGAGTTAATTTTTCATGAAATTGTTTTGATAGCTAGAAGATTGAATTGCCGTTATTTCAGTGTCTGTTTTGCTAACATTATGTTGTCTGTTCACTCAGTTGCTCTGATCGTGGATTTTTGGGAGGTCCTGAAACTCTTTATCTAGTGGAACAAGGCGAGCCAAGAAATGAATCACAATTACCTTTCTTTTGGGGAGATGGTGGTGAAGAATAGGTAAAATATGTGTTTTAGATGATGAGCTTTTGAGCTGATGTTCTATAATTTGAAGAATCTTTTTTGCGAATGTTGAACATGCTTTAGAAGTTTGTACAGATACTGGCACTTAGGTTGGCTAGTTGTTTTATCTTCTTAAGTTCATATATTAGCTGGTGTATAGCTTTTGCTTTTCAAGTGTATGGAAGGAAAGGATAGATGATTGCTAGGAAAGGATAGATGAGGGCTATTTGACAAGTGTGGTTTTATTTGTTAGGCAAAAATGCAAAGTGCACCCTCTAAGTTTGACCAAAATTTATTTTAGTCATCTAAATTTGCTTTCATTCAATTGATTTTTGGACACTTAACCGCACCATTTTATGAAATTTGACGGAGAGACCTTAACTGAATGAACATGAAACTTAGATGACTCATTTGAAAAAAATGTGAAGTTAAGAGAACTGAAATGAATTTTGGTCAAACATAGAGGGGACAATTTGCATTTTTCCCCTTTATTATTTAATCTTTCTGTGATTTCTAATCTAAGTGACCATTGTAAGTCATACTTATGCTTTAGCTCACTTGCATAGGTGATGAAGGTATTAAAACAAACATTTTAGTTTTGGATACATATGGTTCCAGAGTTCACTAAATATTTATAAAAAGAAAATAAAAGCATGTGGTTTTTAAGTGGAACATTGTACGTTTAGGTTGCAACAACAAAATCTAAATGGCAGAAAAAGCAATTTTCTCCTTATATAAACAAATGTCTTTTATTTTGAGATGCATCTGAGGCCTTGGAGGTTTGGATGCTTTACTATGTCAGCTGACAATTGTCCTAATTTTCGGTAGACCAATAATTTGGGGATGCTTAATGTGTTTTCCACACAAGTTAACCCAGATTAACAGTGACCATTATCTCTTGTTTGGAGCAGGCCTCTCACAAGGATGCGGATTCTATGAAAATATGGGACTTGCATTCTTGTGAGAGACCTTTTCCATGGAGTACATGAGGTGCTTCCTCAACATAGGCACATATGTCACCAGAATCTAGCTGAGAACCAGGTCAACAAAGGAAACCTTGAATCAACCTGACTTGCAACTTGCAAGGGGATGATTCAAAATCTAACACTCTTTGTCGGTTTCAAAATTTATTCTAAAAATACGGATAAATATAGAATAATATTGGATACCAGAAATATATGTGAATAAAAGCTAGACAAATTTGTCTCAAGTATCTATCAATCACCTGCAACAAGTTGCAAGGAGCCCAAAAGGCACTTTTTTCTACCTAAATTCCAAACTGCGTGTTTGGTGTGGTATTGCAAACACGCTTTGTTAAAATGTCCATATTCCAATTACAAAGGAGATCATTTTTGTGATGAATACGTACTGTTAGTCATTCAATTATTATTTCTTACTTGTCGTGAACCCTTGTGAGAAAGTTTTACATAGAATTGTAATATGCATTATTGTATTATTGATGAAACTTTTTCTTTGTTAAAAGGAAAAATAAAATAATCACTCTTTTCAGATCAAGATGAGGTGCCAAAAAAATCCCTTCATAAATAGTATTTACCTATAAAATTTAATGCATCATTAAAAATACACTATATATTGTAAATTACTTTCTAATCCATGCATCACCATACGTAGAATTTACAAATGATGAAAAAATTGTTAAATACGATGGGATTTACATCCCATCATATAAAATCCCTTTATTTATATATAAAATTGGTTCTCGCCAGTCGCCACTAGGAAGAAATATTTTTCTCTACCACATTTTTGTTCTCTTCTCGACCCACATTATTTTTTTGACTAATCTTGACCACACTTTAACCACATAAAAAACCTCATCCTACAATATACAAGCAAAAGGACAAAAACATGCTAGTTTTTTTAGATTCCTAAGGGAGATGGATTACCGGCTTCTCCTGGCTGTCATATAGGTGTGACAACAAATAATATAGCTCTTACTGCATGGGACATGGGTAAAATTTTTTTAAATGTAAAGGTTGATTCCACTTTAGTGATAACTTGCTTTAACTTCTTCTGGGGACATAGTTCCAGCTTGACTCTTTTAATTTGTGATTGCAAAATTCTCATGAATAGAGAGTAGATAATTTGTCTAGGTATACCGTGAGGCAAATAGCATTGCAAACGGGCTTGCAAAAAGGAAAAGGGAGCAAAGAAGCAAGCTAGAGATCTATTTCAATTGTCCATCTTTTGTTCTATGTAGATATACTTGGGACCCTTTGCAGATATGTACTCCTAGAGAATGCCCTATGGTTCATTTTGTAACTAGACACCACCTATAGGTGTTTGATGAATATACTTGATGTATTTGCTCTTTAATATTTGAATAAATTCCCCCTTTCTACCCAAAAAAGGAAAAAGAAATATGCTGGTGATTTACATCACGTATACCTCTCTCTCCAAATTTGCAGAGATATTCTTTGGTCTTTGAAATTTGCTGAGCTTTTCAATTTCCTTCTAGCTTCAAAGTAGCAATTTGTTCTCTAAATTAAATAAAATGGTCCTAATTAATTCATATGCTCATCTGAACATGGATATATCATTTGATTGGGTAAATTGAAAAGTGTGCAAGCATTTCAAGTAGATTAAAAGTGCTTCATTGACTAGTTGATAATTCGATAGTTATGGCAATTGGAGGCGGGGAGAGTTTTCAACTTCGGTTCTCCTCTTAAAAGAGAACAAACAATATCATTGAGTTACAAGACTCTTAAGTCTTAACAAGATTAACAGAAATTACTTGTGATCACATAACACTTTTATTTTACATTATAGTTGCTCACATATAATTTTTAGATCACTTATTTCTCTCTCTCTCTCTCTCTCTCTCTCTCTCTCTTGGGGGGGGGGGGATAATACCCAATATAATACCCAATCAAATAACACATTAGCCTTAAGATTAATTGTATGGACCAAAATTGAAACATTTGACATTATATAGAGTACAAATTAGTATTTTGGAACTAGGATGGGCTCTTCTCTTCCTCTTTTTGGGTCTTTTCTCCTTAAAAATGAGATGGTTTGGAGTCTTGGGCCTATTCCTTGTTCCATATTTATATAATTAATCTTATTCATTAAAAAAAAATTCAAGGTACAGAAATTATAAAATTGAACAAACTTTAAAAATCACGTGTATGAGTGTATCTCTTTTTTCTTTTTCTTTTTTAAGAGACTAAGAGCAAGAGGTGGCTGAACTGAGTACTTTTTTTTTTGGTAGAACTGAACTGAATACGTTGAACCTAGTCATGTAGACATATCACTAAGATTACCATGTGACAAGTATTTTATATTTTTATTACGATGTTATCTATGTTTGCTTCTGCTACTAGCACACTCGAAACGGACAGAACTGTGGTTGGTGAACACTCTACTCAACTAACACACATTAGTTTTTTGTGAATCAAATTATATATAATATAAAAGCAATAATACTACATAAGTACTATACTATATGAAAACACTATAGAGCCAGCCAGCGTCATTGTGATGAGTGATGACCTCATGGATATGAGGTCGGTTTGTATTTGTCGTAACGAAATCGCCTTCCAATGTTTTACTTTCACTTCCAATTTCTTTCTTTTAAATAGTCACAGGGTTACCCTTAAGAAAATTATTTTCTATATATTCATTAGAATAATCAACCGCTCGAAAAAAAATAAAAATTCTAAACACCCACATTCATAAAAATATATAGCCACAAAAGCTTAGCCAAAAAGAAAAAAGAAAAAAGAAAAAAAGACACAGAAAGGTTTCTGTTTAAGAAGAAAAACTAATATCCATCTTTTTTTTTTTTGGAAAAGATGTGAGGTGAAATATTTTCCAAATGTATAATTTAATTTTCTTTGAAGGAAAAACAAAAAAGATCAAAGATAACACTTAGATGAATTGACGTAATTGATTGATAGAGTATAAAATAAATTATAAAAAGTGAGATAAATGATTTTTATTTATGGGAAATTGGGATAGTTACCGGTCGGTGGTTCATAAAGTAGGGATGACATGATTTTCAAAGTTGAGGTTGTATAGCTTTTTTTTTTTTTGAAAAATAGTTTATTTTATTTCTTAGAACCAATATTTGAAGGGGGAAAAAAATATATATTGTAGGAATGATATTGATTAATTTTATGTTACAGATTAAATATTATAATTAAAAGATACATTTAATATTACGTTATTTAAAATTTTAAATAACACGATGTTCCATATATGATTAGATCGGGAATTCTTTTCATTTGAAATGAAATGTAGATGATCTTATTACATCACATTGACAACAACTACAAACTTGGATGATCGAAATAAAATAATGACCCAGATAACAATTATCCCAAATAAAGGAAATAAAATGAACTTACCTAAATCTGGAAAACGACTTGTGGGAGGTGTGAAACGTAGTAGAGTTTCTATGGATCTTTTACCAACCAAAGCGTTTGGACACATGCCAGGTAAAGAATGATTCTCTCTCTTTTTTTTTTTTTTCAAGTTTTCATTTATTACTATTATTTATGCAAAGATGATTGGCAAAGGTCATTGTCGCAGACATTTCGTACCAGGCCATGGATTCCACGATTTGTGCCCAAGCACATACAACCCAATTTTCAGTCATTTTATGTCCATTATTAACCCCATGAAACCAAAATAATCATGGCCACACTATTTTATTTTTTATGGACAACCATGACCACTGTTCAAGGAGGCACCCATGGTTATAAATTGGGTTGCTCTCTCTCAACACATTCAGCTCAAACTCACATTCACTCAGCTATACAAGAGAGAGAGAGAGAGAGAGAGAGAGATGGAAGTTGTTCAAGTGCTCCACATGAATGGAGGAATTGGAGAAACAAGTTATGCCAACAACTCCCTGGTTCAGGTAAACTTAATTAATTAGCAGCCCAGTCCTCCACTAATATTTTACAAACTACATACAGGTGGTAGCTAGATGATTCTCCAACTTCATTGATTGCTCAAGCCAGGCCAATGCCTTGCAAAATGGGTATTTTTGTGTGCCACATTCTGTTATACCCAAAAAAAAAAAAAAAAAAAATTGCATTATACATCCCATAAACAATAACACGTAGAATAGTTTTGATGTATTTCAAGCTATAATTAATAGAATATGATTTTAACGCATGGTATTTTGTTTCATGGACTTGCCCCCACTAATTTTTTTTTTAAATAATATAATTATATAACTATATAATTAGTTTCTAATTTTAGCAACTTCATTCAATAAAATTACATTTTGTCCCCTTTATTGATTATTATAAGAGAAATGCTATAGTTATAAACTTTTATATAACATTTTTGCAGACTATTGAAGTAGCAAATTTTTACTGGTTTGCATTTGGGTCCATCACTTATATCACTTTTTTACTTACTAATAACCACTAATCACAACAAATTTATAAAAAAATTTGTAGATCTAGTATTTTCCTCATTTTAAAATCTATATATATATATATATATACAAGCCTAAAATATTAGCCCAGCAACAAAAATTACTAATAGACAATAAAATTTTTTTTTTGAGACTAATTAACCAATTTTACCAAAAACAAACAACTTAGCCTTTTAAAAAACTTTAAACAAAATAATTTTGTTCTTACCAATAAAAGACACGCCCTACACACACATAAAAAAATAATAATAAAAGAAAATTTTTGCTGGCTAAGCAATAGAGTCAAAAGCCAAAACTACTGCATATAGCCAACAATAAAACTGCCTCCCCCAGCTCCAAATCCTAGCTGTTCCTGTTTTGTTTAGGTATATTCTCACAGTCACGCCGTAAAATATATAGTTTTATACGTGCCTTTTGTTCACTTGTGCGAAAGGGGAAAAATACAAAGGAATTAATAATGTTATTTAGACGTAACAAGGAGTAATACGTATACATAATTTGTCCACAATTCATCTCTATCTTTATTGTTAAATTGCAATTGCACCATGTTTATATTTTATAGTTAAAATCACTGAAGGTAATGAGTTATCTTATCTGCGCAGTATATGTGCAAAATATAGATCACAACTCATTCAAACTACTCTTTGTTTTGGACTTTGGGCAGCAAAAAGTAATATACATGACCAAACCCATCAGAGAAGAAGCTATAACTAATCTCTACTGCAGCACCATGCCAAGAAACCTAGCCATTGCAGACTTGGGTTGTTCTTCAGGACCAAATACTTTATTTGTGGTTTCTGAAATTATCAAGGTAGTGGACAAGCTTCGCCAAAAGCTAGGCCATGAATCACCTGAATATCAAGTGTATTTGAACGACCTTCCCGGAAATGATTTTAATACCATTTTCAAGTCACTGTTGCCAAGCTTCCAGAAAGAAATGAGTTATCAACTGGGGCATGGTTCTGGTCCATGTTTGTTATCAGGAACTCCTGGTTCCTTCTATGGCAGGCTTTTTCCTAGCAAAAGTCTGCATTTTGTCCATTCTTCTTATGGTCTCCAATGGTTGTCTCAGGTAACTTATTCTTAAAACAGAGAAGTCTAAAATGATTAATTATATCTAAAATTAGGTGATATGGGTTTATAATAAAATCAAAGTTGTAACAATCCATCTTATTTTAGACCTTCCCTGATAATACAATGCATTACAAAAGAAATTCACATTTCATGTTTTGAATTTTAAGCATTGTGAAGTAAGTGGTTATATATGAATAGTGTAATTTATATTTTCAACCACTCAAAGAATAACCTTTGCATTCCGTTCCCTTCAAAAAAAAAAAAAAAAAAAAAAAAAAAACCTTTACATTCCGTTGATCTTAAATATAGAAACACAAGAATAAGGAAACTTTCAAGCATCCCAAACTGCAAGAGGAAGGGAATAATATGAGGTCATTTGGAATTGCTCAGTCAACAAGGTCCTCAGAATATATATATATATATATATATATGCAAATGCAATTGGTAATGACTTGCAAGTGGATTGAGTTATTGAAGTGAAAGTGTTTGTTTTAAGGTCACTATTCAAGATATGCAATGACAAATTAATATAGTTCACACATTGACACTCTATTGGCACCACATTAAAATAAAGCATTAATGAATGTTAATGTTATTGTGCATTAGGTTCCGGAAGGGCTGGAGAATAATAAAGGGAACATTTACATGGCATGTACAAGCCCAACAAGTGTACTTAAGGCCTACTATGAGCAATTTCAAATAGATTTTTCGATGTTTTTGAAGTGTCGTGCAGAGGAGTTGGTAGCAGGAGGGAAAATGGTATTAACATTTTTGGGGAGAAGAAGTGAAGACCCATCTAGCAAAGAATGTTGTTACATTTGGGAGCTTTTGGCAATGGCACTCAATGACATGGTCTCTGAGGTAACTTGCGCTACTACAAATTCAACTCTGGGTACCAAATGATGGAAAGTTTCCTATTGGTTTCACTTAATTATGATTAGCAGACTCATTATTAAGTATTTACTAACAATTTAGAAGCTATTCTGAATTTTGTTGAATTGATGAAAAGTTAATAACAAAATTAGATTCTTCTATTAATTGACCAAAAAGAATCAGATTCTTCTATATTTTTAAAAAAAAATTCGATGTATAATTAAATTAATTAACGTAGTAATTAATCTAGGAACATTATTTATTTATTTTTTATAATGTATATGATATCTTGTGTGTTTAAGATAATTGCCCATTATAAATTTATAACAATGTATTATTGCCTTATCAACATTTTATTTATT
The DNA here is from genome assembly GCF_002906115.3 of Quercus suber. Lineage (NCBI taxonomy): Eukaryota > Viridiplantae > Streptophyta > Magnoliopsida > Fagales > Fagaceae > Quercus > Quercus suber. The sequence goes on from NW_027069749.1 coordinate 405,411, forward strand.
TATTTTCGAATTAGTTAATGCAATTTTCAAAAGCAAAGGTAAATATGTTGTTGTGGACCAACTGGAGGTTCTTGGCCATGTTCTAACAAGCGATTGATTTTTTTGCATGTAACAGTGGGAGAAAAGGTTTTTTTTTTTTTTTCCTCTCTATTTTCTACAGGAGAACGAAGTACCATTGAGAATTTGGAATATAAGGCCACTGACAAGTTGACAACTAATAAACTGATCTTTCGGTTTTTTATTTTTGTTTTTTCCCCCTTAAATAGTGGAAGATTAAAATTGAACACATCTTTTCACTATAATGGATTAGGCAAGATTTACTAAGCCATAAATCTTTTGTCTATTGATAACGATTTTTTCTGTTTCTTCTTCTTTTTCTTATATTTTGATATATTATAAATAAAACAAACTTTCATTCAAGAAGGAAAAACTCTTCCCAACTTTGCATAAAGTCTATTGTGCTAAAGTATGGGATGTATATTCCAGGGACTCATAGAAGAAGATAAAATGGATTCATTCAACATTCCTCAATACACACCATCCCCGTCAGAAGTGAAATTCGAAATTTCAAAAGGAGGATACTTCGCCATTGATCGCCTTGAGGTTTCTGAAGTCAATTGGAACGTCTATGACAATGACTTCAACCCATCTGATGCTTTTCGTGATGATGGATACAATGTTGCAAAGTGCATGAGAGCAGTGGCTGAACCCTTACTTGTTAGTCACTTTGGAGATGCAATAATTGATGAGGTCTTCCGTAGGTACAAGGAAATTATTTCTGATCACATTTCTAAAGAGAAGACTCAATTTATCAATGTGACTATTTCTATGACAAAAAGAGGATGATCAAGATATTTATATATGGTTGATTGAATAATGTCATTTCCTTGTTCCAACGACTTAAATAGTGTTGTTGTCTAATAATATTGTGGTAAGTCAAGATCATGTATCTTGCTTTTCAAATTCCAGTACTAAGGGATGCGGTGTATTATCTGCTAGTGCTTTTTTATGTACTCAAATTACGTATATGAAAATTGGCTTGGATTGTTCTTAGTGACCTGTAGTGCTGACAATTTCTCCTCCTCTCTAGCAATTTGACCTGAAGAAAGTTCGAAACCCACCAATGGGAAACTTGTGACACACACAAACACAAGGTTATTAACAATGTTACCAAAAGCCAGTTCCTTGGGATTTTGAGGCCAAAAGACAATAAAAAATTGAGATAATCAAATCAAAGATTCTAAACCTCCACTACAAAAGACTCGTCCTACACCAGTGTTTGTTTTTTCTAGCACTTTTAAAAACCACCGTAATAGGTTACCCTATAGCAGCGCTTTCAGAAACCGCTGGTATAGGTTGACCTATTACAGCAGTTTAAAACGGACACTTTCTAAACCACTGCTATAGGAGTCCTACAATGACGGTTTGCGAAACTGCTAGTATAGGTAGACCTACTCCGGCGTTTCCAAAACCCTTGACGACAACTCAATTCATAAAGCTTTGAGGTTATGATCCTAATATCACTACAAAAAACATGACTTGTTTTAACCCACTTTTTCCAAGGGTTCAGTGAAAATGGTTGAAACAAACATTAAAAACTGGCGCATGACTAATCTTGTTACGGTGGTCATTAAAACCCTTGAAATAAACTAAAACACTAAAATCTTGCGTTATTGTTGCCTCCAAATTTTTACATTCTTCAATGGAATTCCAATACAACCCCATTCCAATTCCTTCCCGATACCTCCCATTTCATTTTCTGAAAGATCCTGGCTTTCATGCTTAATAAAAGATATCCAAATGTTTTAACCCTTGGAATAAAGTCTCTTTCTCTCTCTCACAAACTCAGAATTCAGAAAACCAATTTTTGAATAAAGTCTTTGCTCACTCTCTTTGAAAACCTATTTTCATTTTGTTTAACCATCCTCCAAACTAAATGAGAACTCTTAGAAAATTCTCTCTCTCTCTCTCTCTCTCTCTCTCTGGAGCTCATCTCATCTCCGACGATAGGTTGAGGCGTGGTGGTTGGCGTTCCTATCTCCAACGACGACCAGCTGTTGATAGTCAAAGCCCTCTCCTCTGCCTCTTTGTTTGATTACAGGTCTCTCTCTCTCTCTCTCTCTCTCTCTCTCTGTTTGTTTCACGAGAAAAAAAATTGAATTTGGAAATTACCTAGTAGAACTTTGCAAAGGAATTTTGGCATTCTCTCTTGTTTTCTCTCTCTCATTCTCTCCATTGATATTTCTCTTCCTCACCAAAAATATAATTTGGGGCTAGGGTTTGGATACTTTGGAAATGAAATTACATACCTATCCTTTGGAATCTGAAGTACGAGTTGGATGTATGAGGTTTGAACATGTTATATTGAAGAAATGCTTAAAAAGGAGTTGGTAACTGTTAATGGTGTAGTATTTCAATAATATCAATTTAAGTATGGGTTGGATCTATGAGGTGTTTTTGTGTTGCTGTGTTTGTTAATTTGAGGTTTCCTATGGAAACAAGCATTGGTTTATCAATAGTATCAATTTAATTTTTGCTTGGTTTGGGTCATTACAATTCAATGCTCTGTTCAACTTCTTTACATTGCAGAGATTTTTACACTCATTTTGTTTATAAAATTTACTAGAGCTTATGAATTTTATAAATTCATTTTCAAGTTATGTGGCTTCAAATTGGTAATATGTTTTTCCCTTATATTTGTTATTGTTTTGTTCCAATGAATACAAAGCTTGCATTCTTTTTCTTTTTGATAAGATTTTATGTTTGACCTAAAAGTATTAACTCGGAGTAGTTATGGTATGGTGTCAATGCAAATATTGATGCATTATAAACTTGTAAAACTTCTTGTAGTGCTAGAAAATTCACCATTTGAGTATGTGGGTGACAAGAATAAGACCTTCCATCTAAGTTAAAATTTTGATTGCAAATATGGGCAATTTGACATTTAAATGATGACTTCCAAGTTTTCATGATGCATACCTTTACCTTAACATTAAAATTAATTACTATGGATTAATGTCGTACAAAAATGTACCTAGATTCAAAAAGTGTCATCTGTAATAATTGCTTGTGAGGCTACTGAATATATCCTTTTGCTACTAATAATATAGTCATTTGTAAAATGAGCTGAGTCTCCTTATAAGCATTAGAAGTTGCTAGCATAGTTCTCCATTTTGATTCTCAATTTGAGGTAGGCAAAGAGCTATTTTTGCTAAATGAGGTAATGTTTATGTTGTTTAATGGTCCTGCCTTATAAACAAAATAGTTTCATCTTTAGCTTTATGTGGCCACACACCCATGCTTTGGATCATGTGATGCAGTTTTATCTTTTTCTTTCCCATTATGGATACAAGTCCTTCCTAACTCAATTTTCGCAAATTGTTTTAATATGATAAATACCTATGTTCTCATCTGTTTCTTTTGTTTTGGCTCTATGCTCATCATTGTTCAGTCCAGAAGCATGTGTGGCAATCTTATGGAAGAGTGCCAAAGCTGCTTCACAAGTTTATACAGCATTCACTCTTAGGATTTTTTGCCTGTTGTTAATTTAATTTTAATATATTAAAAGTTTGTTTTGTGCAGGCAGCTGAGATACTAAGGGTTACTTCTACCAAGTTGTGCAAGCTGCAGATTGCAGATGGTGTTATTCTTGTAAATGATCACTTCTTCATTCTATGTAGCTGTTTCTCTTCTATTTCTTACTTTTAGTGACTTTCATCTGTCCTAGTGTAGAAACCATGACAATTTGCACCTTCTCCAAACAATAAAATGGGATGAGACATGGCTTTTTGCATGCATATTTGATGAGCGAACAATTATTCTGTTTAATTGCTTGAAGTTTGTTTCTGTTGTTTGTCCTAGTTGTGTTTTCATAGATCTTGCTATTTTTTTTTTTTTTTTTAATGTTTTCCTTCTAATTGATCCAGTATATGGCCAATTTTTTCTAGTAAAAATGTCTAAAGTGGGGCAAAGTACTGATTTGTGTTATAAGGTATGTTTCATAGGAATTTATGGGACTGACTTTTTGTGGTATTTGGCTGGAATTTTTTGGTATTTTGTGTTGTTTCTCTTGATTAAAGTTTTAAACCACTTGTTGAAATTATCTAAACTTGTATGCCAAAACCCAATATGCCACATCTCATTCCTTTGTTGTCTAAACTTGTATTAAAAGGAGCTTTGAATTTGCAGGAAGGATCACTGTCACATCAATCCAATGATAGAATTTGACTGTCTCGAGGCAGAGGATATCTAAATTTATTAAAATTTAAATTAAACATGAGTTTTGGATCTAGTATCACTTGCTATAAGTTAAGTTGCTATGCATTGTCTGGTTGATTTTGAGGAGTCCAAGAAATGTTGGTTATAGTTACTTGCTTCTTAAACTCTGCAATTTTCCTTGCATGTGGAAATGACTTTCCTTAAAAAAAGGTCAGTCGCATTGATATCTTTTATTTGAAATAAAAATAACAGATAATACCTTTACTATATTTTAGGGTCCAGTTGTAAGCTTGCAATTGAATCATAGTTCCTACTAACCTCTTGAATACTGTTTTGTGTGATATTTTATTAAAGATTGCAATTGGTCGGTGTTGCTTCTAAAAGGATTTTATGGTATTTCTGTGGCACTAAAATACTTTCTTGAAGCATTAAAAGTAGTATACTACTCTCAAGAAGTTCCATTTGTGAGATATTCTGGTTGGTTGATTCTTGAAATTGCCTCTATAGAAAAAAAGGCCCTCATGTTCCAACCCACAAATGAATAGGAAGCGAGTCTTTGAAGGACGCATGCCTGTACCTCTACTATTTATTATGTTACACAGTGATTGACAATATTTCATTTCCTATTTGCAAGCCCTTGCTTGACGAACAGTTTATGAACTTACTTTTCCTTTCACACATTTCTCAAAAAACTCAAAGTTTTATGGTGCAAGTCAAGTTGATTAAGTTCAAAACAGAGTGGGTAAGTGTGTGTACTTGTGTGTTAATGAGCTTTTCATGTCTATAGTTTAAATTGGTACAATGATTTATAACACACTAATCCAACGTGATGCTCTAGCTCCACCTTTGAAAAACAGAAACAAAACCTTAGTACTAATCCAACGCAGAAAACCTTACATTGTCTAATACTCCACCTTCATAAAATATGACTCAACATACATAATAGCCAGGCTTCCCCTTTTCTAGCGACAGTTTCAGCAATTCATACTCTCTCTCTTTCTTTAGCACTCCTTCTTCGATTGCCATAACTGAGCAATCAAATCAAGGTTAGGATTTTTTCTATTTGCTATTTATTGATTTCTAGGGTTTAGTTTGATAATCCTTAGCAATATTCTTTCTGATAGATCAAAATACCTTTTGATTGAGTTGAGCTGCTGCTTTTATTTCACAAATAATGCAAGGAAATCTGAGGATTGAGGCTACGATCAAAATGAGGGTTTTTTGTTTCTTTGTTCATAGTCCGTTTGAGAAGCTTTTTCTTAAGAAAGGTATGTTATTGAATTTGGCTTTTACCTCCATAAAATTTGACTCCACAAACCCTGAATGTAAGGTTGTTGATATATTACAAAAATAATTTATTTTTTGTGAAAATGTAAAAGGGATATTGAGGCTTTACTGTTATCGTTATTGGTGTAAAAGGCATAGAACATGTGTAAAAGAATTGTTGTGAAAGTATTGTTTTGAATAACTATCAATACACATTTATAAGTGGTGCAAGTGTTGGATAATATTAGATTGGAAATTGAATTTGGTTGGACATGCTTTAATGATTGCCAAATTTTCAACCTTCAGTGATAGATCTTACTGCTTTAAATCTTGCAATCAAATTTAGATATTTGTTTACCGTGTATTATATGTAACCCGATTGTATTGATATTGTTATATGATGAAAATTTTTGTGACTATAAATCTTTTTTTTTTTAATCATTGATTTGTGCCCTTTATTATTGATTCAGTTTTGCAAAGCTCTGTGGATTTCACTGATGTCTCTTTTACTATGGATTTTTGTTGTTGAGTGAAGGCTTAGTCATTGGCAGCTTGGGGGAGAATTAATATTGTGGGTCTTCAAAGATTGATGTTCAATAGCAATTTTGGGCATATTGGGACAACCAAAGCTACAATGGACGTAGATTATGAATCAATCTTATGAGATGATGTTAACAATTATAACATATTGTATGAATTCTGGTAGATAATTCAATAGCCTCCAGAGCAACTTTTATTAATAATTTTTAATTTATGTTAAGTTGTTAATAATTGTTAATTGGAATTTTGCTTTAATATAGTGACTATGACTCTCTTGCTTATTTATAAATCTATTTTTGTTTTTGGAATCAAAATTTATAGGTTCTTCAGTGGATTTGTGGGTTACATCCATTGGTAGAAGCTTTTAGCACCTTTAAAACCCTTGTGTGTGTTCTTCTTTGACCACTTTGTCTTCATCTAATTTGTTTTACCAGGATTGCTTTTGTTTTGTTAGAGATGCAGTTATTTTGATTCTACCTTGATTGGTTCATTTAGGGTAATTGTGGAGGAAATTTGATTATGAGTTTCTAATTAATTTGACCACCTACTTCAAGACCCTCCAAACATGGGCTGTTTGGAGTGATAAAAAAAAGACCTACATAATCTGTTATAATTATTATGCTTCAAATCAGGTTGTAAGAATTAGGTTGTAAGAGCCTAAGAAAATTTGATGTTGTCAATTGTTTCTAGATAGGTCTTCCCTCTGCCATAAAAATAATAAGTTGAATGCCTTGCAATGCTTTCCAGGTTGCCATCATCCCTAAAGGCTCCAACCTCATAGTTGCCATAAATTAGCCACTTTCCCATGATTAGATTTTTGTAAAATGGATATATTTTTCACCCAATAAATTTGTAGATGGACATTTTGAATCCACACCATTTATTAAATTCTCCAACAAATATGATTTCCGAAAATCCATAATTGTTTTAGAGCTCTTATGAAATTCAGATTTATTTTCTCCTTTTTCTTATCATTGACATGGATTTTTTGAAGCCTAACTTATGTTCAATGTGAAGTACTTCATTTTGAGATTAATATCATAACGAGTAATTTCATAATATCATAATCTCTGTCTTGCACTTTGGAGCAATTCTTTTTCCAATTATTTTGGTTATTGGGTTGAAAATTCTACTAATTGTTGGATATTGTATATGGCAAATGAAGCGCATCTCCTATGTCTTCAGAGAAGAAAGCAAGGTGTCGAAAATAAATCAAATGGCTTTTATCTATAATTGATAAAGATGGAGCAAATATGGAGGTGATAAATCTTATTTGAATATGCTAGGCAAGTAGACTCATGGATCTGTCATTTACTTAATTTGTGTTGATATTATTCTTATTGAGAAAGAAAAGAAAAAAGGCTGATGGCCTAATCATCTGTAACTTTGTTAGGTTTGCTACTTTTTTTTTTTCCTTAATGTTAGACCCTTTAAATATTAGTATATCAGGTTGTTTTGCATTTAAATAGAATAATATTAAGATTAGGATTTTGATCATGCATGGTTCTTGTACTAATTCATTTCTCTTCTTCTTCTTCTTCTTCCTTTTTTTTTCCCTCCTTTATCTAGTTAAAATAAGTTCCTTTATGTTAATATGAAAATGTCTACATAAACTTCAAAAGAATTTAGTAACTTGTAAAGCTAATTGAATTTTGTTTTGATATTTGTGTTTTGGTATAATATAAATTTTTTAATGTGGTTCTTTAAAGCCAATGTGCATATATGTGAGTTTTTATTTTTATATTATTTTTTAAAAAGAGAAAAACCTTATTTTGAGGGTTAGGAGACCCTAAAAAAAAGGTTATTGTTCTTTTATCCCTTTCAATTTTTTCGAATGTTGCCAATCCTATAAAAATAAAACATTTGTTTCAAGGGTCATGTAGGTTGTTGAAATTTCGGTTTCAAGGGTCACAAAGGCCATAGAAATTTCTGTTTCGAGGGAATTTGTTTCAAAAGTCATCAAGGGTCAATTAAACCCTCAAAATAATATCTTTTGAAGGCTTTTAATACTTTTTCAAGGGTTTTGACCCCCCAAAAAAATCAACTTTGTTGTAGTGTAATATTTTGAACAAATCCTTTTGCAATTAACTTGACAGCCCTACAGGAAATTTGGCCTTTATCTTCTATTAATGAATTTTTACACTAAAAAATTGTTTCCTCAAAATCCATGGAAATTCCTCCTTTTTAAAAACAAGCATCTTTCATTTTTCAAAAAAGAACTCCAAAATTTCTTTTCCTCGCAAAAATGCAAAAACTATTTTCTTGAATAAATTTCATAAATAAATCCTCATTTTCCAAAACCCATATGAACAAAATTCTATCATTTTGAATTTTCCTATTATTTTCCAAAAAACTGCAATCTTGTTTTCAAAAACTCTAAAAATAGAGCTTTGTCCATGGGTAAAACCAATGGAACCCAAAAACTCAGGATGGAGCCACGATTGGACTTGCCCCCTATTTTTTTTTAATTATTATTATATATAAGTGTACTAATTTTAGCAATTTTGTTCCATAAAATTACATTTTTCTCCCTTTAAACAATATCGTTGATTTTTTTAAGAGTTACCCTATACTTAAAAACTTTTTTACAACATTTTTACAAACTATTTTGGTTGCAAATTCTTATTGGTTTGTATATAAGCTCACTACTTACATTATTTTTTAACTTACCAATAATCACTTATCATATCAACAATTTATAGAAAAGTTTGTAACTTTAGCATTTTTCTCATTTTAGTGACCATAAACAATTTATAGATTTAAAATCTAAAACAAAATATACAAGCTCAGAACCAAAGAAAAAAAAAAAATGTCAATAGTAAAACTAAAAATAATTAAGCCCAATCAACCACTTTTATCCAAAATAAATAGGCCTACCCTTTAAAAAATTATAAACAAAAATAATTTTGTTCTTACTGACACAAAAAAAAAAAAACCTCAACGACTAAGTAGTAGTAGAGTCAAAAGTTAAATCCGCCGCACACATGCAACAGTAAAGCTGCCCCCTCCTAACTCAAAGTTCTGGCTCCGTCTCTGCATAGACTCCATTTGATCTTTAAACTCATCTTTTACACGTTATTTTAAATTACTAAAACTTGAATTTAAACAATTGATTGATGATATGACTATAAATCTTTGATCATCTTAAAATTTTGCAAGCATGAAAAATATATGAAGATATTGTAATCTAACGGTAGTTTTGTCAAAATTCACATCGAATTAAGAAATATAGGGTTGAGTTTAAGTTACACCTAATGTAACTCTAAAAAATGTTACACCAACCAATAACTTATTATTGAATTCATATTTTGAAAATCTAACTGTTGGATCACATTTTCTATATATTCTTAACATGCATACCAATTTTCATGCCAATTGGATGTAATTTACCATTTGATCTTTAAACTTATCTTTTACGCGTTATTTTAAACTACAAAAACTTGAATTTAAACAATTGATTGATGACACGACTATAAATCTTCGATCACCTTAAAATTTTGCAAGTGTGAAAATATATGAAGATATTTTAATCTAATGGTAGCTTTGTCAAAATTCACATCGAATTAAGAAATATAGGGTTGGGTTCAAGTTACACTTAATGTAACTCTAAAAAATGTTACACCAATCAATAACTTATTATTGAATTCATATTTTGAAAATCCAACCATTGGATCACATTTTCTATATGTTCTTAACATGCATGTTAATTTTTATGCCAAACGGATGTAATTTACCATTTGATCTTTAAACTTATCTTTTACGCGTTATTTTAAACTACAAAAACTTGAATTTAAACAATTGACTGATGACACAGCTATAAATCTTCGATCACCTTAAAATCTTGCAAGCATGAAAAATATATGAAGATATTGTAATCTAACGGTAGCTTTGTCAAAATTCACATTGAATTAAGAAATATAGGATTAGGTTCAATTTACACCTAATGTAACTCTAAAAAATGTTACATCAACCAATAACTTATTATTGAATTCATATTTTGAAAATCCAACCGTTGAATCACATTTTCTATATGTTCTTAACATGCATGCCAATTTTCATGCCAATCGGATGTAATTTACCATTGATCTTTAAACTCATCTTTTACGTGTTATTTTAAAGTACAAAAACTTGAATTTAAACAATTGATTGATGACATGACTATAAATCTTTGATCACCTTAAAATTTTTCAAGCATGAAAAATATATGAAGATATTGTAATCTAACGGTAGCTTTGTCAAAATTCACATCGAATTAAGAAATATAGGATTGGGTTCAAGTTACACCTAATTTAACTCTAAAAAATGTTACACCAACCAATAATTTATTATTGAATTCATATTTTGAAAATCCAACTGTTGGATCACATTTCTATATGTTCTTAACATGCATGCCAATTTTCATGCCAATCGGATGTAATTTACTATTGATCTTTAAACTCATCTTTTACACGTTATTTTAAAGTACAAAAACTTGAATTTAAACAATTAATTGATGACATGGCTATAAATCTTTGATCACCTTAAAATTTTGCAAGCATGAAAAATATATGAAGATATTGTAATCTAACAGTAGCTTTGTCAAAATTCACATCGAATTAAGAAATATAGGGTTGGGTTTAAGTTACACATAATGTAACTGTAAAATATATTACACCAACCAATAACTTATTATTGAATTCATATTTTGAAAATCTAACCGTCGGGTCACATTTTCTATATGTTCTTAACATGCATGCCAATTTTCATGCCAATCGGATGTAATTTACCGTTTGATCTTTAAACTCATCTTTTATGTATTATTTTAAAGTACAAAAACTTGAATTTAAACAATTGATTGATGACATGGCTTTTAATATTTTATCACCTTGAAATATTGTAAGCGTGAAAAATATATGAAGATAATGCAATCTAACAGTAGATTTGTCAAAATTCACATTGAATTAAGAAATATGGGGTTGGGTTCAATTTACACTTGATGTAAGTCTAAAAAATGTTAACCAACCAATAACATATTGTGGAATTCATATTTTGAAAATCCAACCGTTGGATCACATTTTCTACATGTTCTTAACATGCATGCCAATTGTCAAGCCAATCAGATGTAATTTACCATTTGATCTTTAAACTCATCTTTTATGCATTATTTTAAAGTACAAAAACTTGAATTTAAACAATTGATTGATGACATGACTATTAATCTTTTATCACCTTGAAATATTTTAAGCATGAAAAATATATGAAGATAATGTAATCTAATGGTAGATTTGTCAAAATTCACATTTTATTAAGAAATATAGGGTTGGGTTCAATTTATACTTGATGTAACTCTAAAAAATGTTAACCAACCAATAACTTATTTTGGAATTTATATTTTAAAAATCCAACCGTTGGATTATATTTTCTATATGTTCTTAACATGCATTTCAATTTTCAAGCCAATCGGATGTAATTTACCATTCGATCTTTAAACTCATCTTTTATGAGTTATTTTAAACTACAAAAACTTGAATTTAAACAATTGATTGATGACATGGTTATTAATCTTTGATCACCATGAAATTTTGTAAGTATGAAAAATATATGAAGATAATGTAATCTAACAGTAGATTTATCAAAATTCACATCGAATTAAGAAATATAGGGTTGGGTTCATGTTACACCTGATGTAACTCTAAAAAATGTTACACCACCTAATAACTTATTATCAAATTCATATTTTGAAAATCCAATCGTTAGATTACATTTTCTATATGTTCTTAACATGCATGCAAATTTTCATGCCAATCCAATGTAATTTACAATTTGATCTTTAAACTCATCTTTTATACGTTATTTTAAGCTACAAAAACTTGCATTTAAACAATCGATTGATGACATGACTATTAATCTTTGATCACCTTAAAATTTTGTAAGTATGAAAAATATATGAAGATAATGTAATCAAACGGTAGATTTGTCAAAATTCACATTAAATTAAAAAATATAGGGTTGAGTTTAATTTACACTTGATGTAACTTTAAAAAATGTTACACCAACCAATAGCTTATTGTGGAATTCATATTTTGAAAATCCAACCGTTGGATCACATTTTCTATATGTTCTTAACATGCATGCCAATTTCATGTTAATTTGATGTAATTTACCATTTGATCTTTAAATGGGAAGGCGAAAAAATAGAAGAAAATTTAAAGGTCTATTGCGGCAGTCCAACTCGCTGCTAAAAGGAGTACATATTGCAGCAGGTCATTGACCCGCTGCTATATCTAAGATAAACGTTGCTAAAACAGGTCTATTGTGGGGGGTCTTTGGCCCACCGCAATAGATCTTATTTACAACGGCGGGCCAAAAACACGTCGCAATAGGCGACATATAACAGCAGTTTTTGCACCCGCCGCAATAGCTCGTTTTTCTTGTAGTGAAAATCAGGCCAACTGAGTTACAAACCCCCTCCCCCAAAATTTAACAATAGTGCTTCTTGTTGTCTTTTTGCATAAGAAAATTACATTGGAGCATAAATTGCAATTTATGCTTTCTAAAGAAGAAATGTTAGCCATAGTTAATTCAAATGCAATATTTTTTTTTAGCAATTAGTCGATTAAAGCATTTATATCTTACTTTCAAAGTATATTCCAAAGATCTAATGCCAAATATTTAAGTTACTTTTTAAATAGTAAACCATAGGAGTGAATCAAAAGAAGGTACCATCGAAAAACAATGTGAAGTGCTTAACATCTTTTCCATACATTAACAAGCTTCTGAGTCTAAGTCTTCTAGTTTAAGACATGTTATTATTTTCTATTTAGTTTTTGAATCTTTAAGACCTTCCTTAGCTAAATTATGAAATAAATATCAATTAAACATTAGTGACCAAGTCCCTAAAACGAACAAAAATCAAGAGCACACATATCACTCCTTAAATCCGGTGTCGACAATAATATAGTTGCCAGTTGGATTATTTTCTTGTATTTATAAAACTTATTTTAATATTTTTAGCTCTGAACATAAATACAAAATGCCAATAATTTCACCTAAGTTTGTTCTTGATTTATTTATCTGTTACTAGTAGCAGATTTGTCAATAGACTCTTTTTCTCTTCCATTAATTATTTAGTTTTTTCACATTTCAAACTTTTAGCTGTTGCTATAAACCCCAATTTAAGATACTTATAAGAATAGAGTTAAAAAAAGGATGAATTCAATATTTAAGATCAATGGAATGCAAAGGTTAATCTGAGTTGTTGAAACATAAATAATTACACTAGTCAGAACTGCTTACTTCACATGAGCAATGCAATGAGGTTCCATGCTTAAAATTCAAGACACGAAATGTGAATTTCTTTAATTTGTAATAAATGCATCATATATTGTTAGTGAAGATAAAGCTGGATTGTTACAATTTTGATATTATTATAACCCCCATATCACTTAATTATATATATATATATATATAAATATAATTCTGATGGATAGGATTTCCATTCCTTACAAACAAGAAGGAGATAGCCAAAGAGTGTCGGCAGCAGGCAGGCAGGCGAGATTCATGCAACACATTCGGTCACGACGAGACAGACTCACATAGCGTAATGCAATCACGAGCCATACCAAGTGAATTCAATGAATACGTTAGGTATGAATGAATTTTATTTTATTTTATTTTATTTTTTCTAAAGATCTTTTGCAAAGGTCACTCTCACAGTGCCTGTGTGGATCACAATCTTTATCGCTCTCATTATCCTCAGTCGCCCATTTTTATATGAATCTATTATTTTTTTTTCATCTATTTCTCATAAATTGTGAATAATAGACGACAAGTGGCACATGGATATGATTTCACGTTTTGTTATTTGTCCGAGGCCGTAGTGATATCCTTTTGGTTTTTTTTTTTTTTCTGTTGGTAGCAAGCTGGTTAATTATAACCACACCCAGTAGAATAATCACGAACATGTTTTTGTTACGGCAAAATAATCACGATCACTAGTTCCTGAGAAAAGGGAGGTAACGATGCCTATAAATTGGGTCATCTACTCGTCTCCTTCATGTACACTCACTATTGTGTAAAAGGAGGGCATATAATATTATTGTATTCTTGAATTTTTGTATAATTTTCCTTATCTTAGACTAGTGAGGGAACCATGATTTTAGTTTTGGGAGATCAAAGTATGAACTATGAGTCATATTTTTAAAAAGAAAAAAATTTAATAAAAATTACTAAAATTCAAGACTAAATATACTAAGAAAAGTAAAAGTAGTATCCATTCAATTAAGAAAAAGGAAAAAGCATGAAACCTCGTTGTTTACGTGAAGAGAGTAATTTATATTTCAACCACACAAAAATGACCTTTGCATTACATTAACCTTAAATATATATAGAAACACAAGACATTTTTTTTTTTGGAGGCCACTTGAAAGGTATTTGCATGCCATTAACTCTTGATAGTTTTTTTAGGTCACTTGATAGCTAGGTATTAACATTTGCATTCCATTAAAAATAATTAAAAATGTAAATTAAATTCTTTATAATGAAATATTTGTATTATAAAAATTATATATATTAAACTTGATAAATTGTGTCAATGTTTAACAAAAGATTTGATATTTTTAACCTGTGTCTTTAATAAAAAATCATTTAAGCAATAGAAAATATGCAATAATTTAAATAATTGATACATAAAACTTCTCACTTATGAAATTGTGACTTGATCTATTTAAATGAATATAAATATTTCTTATAAAAACCATTTTTTTAAAGAAATTAATAAAAATTTTAAATGCATAAATTTTAATTAAGATTTAATATGTCATAAGCTTAGTTATTTTGCTTATTCATATTTGTGGGGGGAAAAGCCCAACCATACATAGTGGGCCTAAAACCCAATGTGAAGGTTATGGTATGTCCGAAGAGACTAAAATCGTTGAGGAGTACTTCGCGCGAAAGAAGGATACATGGGGGTGAAGAAGATCCGTCCGAAGAGAGCATCAGTGTTTCGAAGAGATCATTATCCTCGGATGTAAAAATTCTGGGTCATATAAATATCTGGGAGGTTCGAATGAGTTTACTAGTGACTTCAGCAGTCTAGATAAGCTTTGGACATGCCTGGAGATAAGAAGAATGGATAAATATTTAAAAGGAAAAGCTGCCACCACTGTATTAAATGCACTGCAGCAACTTTTCTGGCCGTATTTATGTGGAGAAGACCCCTAAACAGTATAATTTCAGCTACCGCCACTCACAAAAAGCTGAGGGAGATACATGACATGACATGCACTCAAGCAGGGAGCTAGATAAAGAACAAGTGGACGATGGGAATGATGAGCGAGGATGCCATATAAAGAAGAAGGGCCCCTAATAGAGGGGAGGGGAGAAAATAGAAGAAAAATGAGAAAAGAGAGTTTTAACTGTAACCCTGGGAATTGTAACATGTATTCAATTTATCATAAGTCTCTTCGGATTTGAACTTACTTGATCTTTACGTGTATTTTCATGCTGGTTTATACTGGGACGTTGTGATCAACCGTTATAAGCTCCACAGTCAACTGAGCTTTATCATCCACACTCTACAAATTTATTATTTTTGGGCTTGGGCCATAAATCCTAACCCTACAATTGGCGCCGTCTGTGGGGAGAGCTTGAGTAGAAGTGGAAGCAACAGTTGATAATGGCTGAATCAGGGCAACAACTAGTAGAATCTGGGGCATCCCAACACATAGACCTTTTTCTCAATTTGGAGCAGAGACAAGATCATGAAGGTAGCGTGCATACTACGCACCCTGAGCGAAGTCAACTGCATGGAGGAAGTCACGTGTCTCATGCAGAGAAGAACAACATGCAATTGGAAATTGAGAGGCTAAAGAGGGAGTTGCACCATGCAAAAAGAAAACGCATTTCTTCGAATTCTGATGAGGATTGGGGTGACGAGCAAGATGTCACTTACGAGCAGAGATCTCGGACACCAACCAGTGAATCCTTTTCATACGAAGAGGAGCACCGTCGCAAGAGGCAACCTCAGAGCCCATCACGTGAGGAGGTAGGAAACGATGCTATAAGCAAAGCCTTGAATCAAATCTGTAGATCACCCTTCACGCGTAGGATTGAAGGAGCAAGACTTCCTCGGCGTTTTAACCAGCCAACTTTTACCATTTATAATGGTAAAACAGACCCTGTGGAGCATGTGAGCCACTTTAATCAAAGGATTGCTATCTACTCCAAAGATGAAGCTCTGATGTGTAAGGTCTTCCCCTCTAGTCTTGGACCGGTTGCAATGAGGTGGTTCGACAGCCTGAAAGCAGATTCCATCAATTCCTACAAAGAGCTCACTCAAGCTTTTGGTTCACGTTTTGTCACATGCCGAAGAGTGGCCAGACCTTTGTCTTCTCTGCTATCCTTGAGCATGCAAGAAGGAGAGACCCTGAAGGCGTACTCAGATAGGTATTGGGAGATGTTTAATGATATGGAAGGCAACTTTGATGCAATGGCCCTCGACACGTTCAAGCTCGGCCTCCCTACTGACCACGGTTTAAGGACGTCCTTATCTGATAAACTTGTTACTAATATGCGTCAACTCATGGACCATATTGAAAAATATAAAAGAGTTGAAGAAGATCAGTAATAAGGGAAGGGTAAGGACAAGGTTATCCCCCAAGAGAGGAGGGATTTCAGGTTGGACCGTTACAATAACAACAAGCCACAGAGAGATTTTGTTGGGCAGTCAAGATCAGCAAATGCTTAAGCAGTCAATACTGTATTCAAGGAGTCAGTCCACCAAGTTTTGGAGAAGATCAAGAATGAGCCATTCTTTAAATGGCCGGGTAAGATGGTGGGGAATCCTGAGAGGCGCAATCATAATCTCTATTGTCAATACCACCAGGACCATGGGCATACCACTAAAGATTGTAGAAGTTTGTAAGATCATTTAGACCAACTGGTTCGCGAAGGTAAATTGAGGCATCTCTTGCATCACTCTAGTGGCTGAGGAGGTCAGATGAATTCCGAGCCCGAGAGGAATGATTCTTCGAAACCTTCATTAGGAACTATTAACGTCATCTTCATAGCACCAGGAAGAACAGGGTCCTGGCCATCCAAGGTTATGTCAGTAGCTCGGTTACTGGCAGGGGACCTTGGCCGAGATCCGAGGAGAGCTAGACTGGTTATCCAACCAGTTTTAAGCTTTTAGGACAAAGATAAGATTGGAACCATCCAACCTCATGATGACGCTCTGGTAGTCACCCTTATAATTGGAGGATATGATGTGAAGAGGGTAATGGTGGACCAGGGTAGCGCAGTGGAGATAATGTACCCTGACCTCTACAGGGGACTGAACCTAAAACGTGATGACTTAACACCATACTGTTCTCCCTTGGTTAGTTTCGAGGGAAAAATCATCACCCTAAAGGGTCAGATACGGCTGCCTGTACAGACTGGCTCGGAAGTAGTGGAAGTGGACTTCATTGTCGTAGATGTGTATTACCCTTATAAGGCAATTATAGCCAGACCTTGGCTACATACGTTAGAGGCTATTTCCTCTACTTTGCATCTAAAGGTTAAATATCTATCCGAAGGGCGAGTTTGTGAAATCCGTGGAGATCAATCCTCGGCCAGACAATGCTTGGTGGCTGCTATCAAGCACAAGCCCAAAATCGAGTCCTCAGCCAGGACCGAGGGAGACTTATAGCAGTTAAAAAGTCGGGTGTCGCCCGCTGAAGATCCAGATGAAGGTGTTAAATGTGAGGATTTGGGAAAAGTTCTAGTTAGGGACAATCCTTAAAGGTTCTTTCAAGTCGGATCTCAGATGCCTCAACCAGAATGAGAGGAGCTACTTGAGTTCCTTAAGAGAAATCTTGATGTATTTGCCTAGAATGCTTACGAAGCCCCAGAAGTGGATCCGGAATTCATTTGTCACCATCTGAAGGTCAACCCACTGATTGTCCCCAAGAAGCAACCTGCTCGACGCCCATCTAAAGAACATGCAGGTGCAATCAAAGAAGAGGTAATGAAACTCAAACAGGCTAGAGCTATTAAAGAAGTTTTTTACCCCGAATGGTTAGCAAATACTGTGGTAGTGAAGAAGAAGAGTGAGAAATGGCGAGTCTGTGTAGATTTCACCTACTTGAATAAGGCTTGTCCTAAGGACCCTTTCCCTATGTCGAAAATTGGTCATTTAGTAGATGCCAATGTTGGCCATCCTCGGATGAGTTTCTTGGATGCTTTCCAAAGTTATCATCAAATACCATTAGCCCCAGATGACCAGGAGAAGACCACTTTTGTTACCCTTATTGGTAATTACCACTATAAAGTGATGCCATTCAGTCTGAAAAATGCAGGCTCTACTTACCAAAGAATGATGACAAGGATGTTTGAGTTATAGCTGGGCAAAAGTATTGAGGTTTATATAAATGACATGGTGGTGAAAAGCAAAGTCATTTTTGAGCCTGTGAAGGACCTTGATAACACTTTTGAAATCCTACGAAGGCACAAGCTACGTCTTAACGCTTCCAAATGCTCATTTGGTGTAGGGTCAGGCAAATTCTTGGGGTACATGGTGACACACAAGGGAATTGAGGTTAACCCCGATCAGATTAAAGCTATTCAAAATCTACAGCCTCTTCGGAATCCAAAAGAGGTTCAAAAGTTAACAGGAATGACAGTTGCCCTGAACTGATTCATCTCTCGTTCCGCAAATAGGTGTAAACCTTTCTTCTCACTGATCAAAAAGTGGAAAGGGTTCGAATGGACTAAAGAATGTGCTTTGGCTTTTCAACAACTCAAAGACTACTTGGCTCAGCCACCAATCATGTCTCGTCCTGAACCAGATGAAGTCTTGTTTGCCTATATTGTTGTGGTACCCTATGCCGTAATTCTAGTACTGATATGAGTGGATCAAGGCGTGCAAAGGCCAGTTTACTATGTGAGTAAATCTCTACATGAAGTCGAGATCAGGTACTTGCCGCTAGAGAAAGCTATCTTGGCTGTAGTACTCGGAATGCAAAAATTGCCTCATTACTTCCAAGCACATACGGTCGTCGTGCTTACACAACTCCCGCTTAAATCCGTATTTCGAAGTGCCGACTACACAGGAAGGATAGCCAAGTGGGGCACTATCTTGGGGGCTTTCAATATCAGGTACATGCCTCGCACTTCAGTCAAGGGCAGATCCTTGCAGATCTGGTGGCCGAGTTCACAGAACCTAGTTTAGAAGAAGTAACGGTAGAGAAGGACATGGATGAAAAATCGGTTGGCATGATTTCTCAACAAGGCCTTTCCTACTGGGAAGTGTATGTGGATGGAGCAGCAAACCAGAAAGGTTCTGGAGTGGGGCTAGTGCTGATATCCCCTGAGAGAATCATCATTGAAAAATCGTTAAGACTGGATTTCTTGGCAAAAAATAATGAGGCGGAGTACGAAGCCCTACTGATGGGAATGTCTATGGTCCAAAGAATGGGAGGAAAGGTAGTGGAGTTGTTCTTGGACTCAAGGTTAGTCGTGGGTCAAGTACAGGGTGAGTTTGAGGCAAAGGATGAGAGAATGCAGGCATACGTGAGCCGAGTTAAACGCCTACAATCAGAATTTGAATTTTTTAGTTTGCTGCACATCCCCAGAAGTGGTAATGCACATGCTGACTCTCTGGCCACACTCGTTACCTCTTCGGCGCAAAATTTCCCGAGAGTTATCCTCGTCGAGGACTTGCATGGGTCTACTGAGGCAAGAAGAGACGTAACCCAAGTTCACCAAATTAGAACCGGGCTCTGCTAGATGGATCCGATAGTTAAATTCTTAAAAGAAGATATTTTGCCTGAAGAGAAGGAGGAAGCTGAAAAAATTCAGAGGAAGGCGGCCAGATTCTAGCTATCCAAGGACCAGAAATTATACAAACCCTCCTATTCAGGACCGTACCTATTATGTATGCATCCTGAAGCGGCTGAGTTGCTACTAGAGGAATTGCATGAAGGAATTTGTGGGAGTCACACCAAAGGTAGGTCTTTAACTCACCGAGCCATTACTTAAGGTTACTGGTGGCCGAACATGCAAAAAGAAGCCCATGAGTATGTTAAGAAGTGCGATCAATGTCAAAGATTTGGGCCGAACATACACCAACCAGGTGGAGTCATCAACCCACTATCTAGTCCATGGCTGTTTGCTCAATAGGGCTTAGATATAGTGGGTTCATTCCCAAAAGCCGCAGAAAATAGGAAGTACCTCCTGGTCGACACAGACTATTTCACCAAATGGATTGAAGCTGAACCTCTAGCCAACATCCAAGATGTAGATGTGCAGAAATTTGTATGGAAGAATATTATTACTCGTTTCGGAGTTCCTCATACTCTTATCTCAGACAATGGCCTACAGTTTGACAGTAAAGCATTTCGAAATTACTGTAGCGAATTGGGAATCACGAACAGATACTTCACCCCTGCCTATCTATAGGGGAACAAACAAGTAGAAGCAGTTAACAAAGTCATAGTTAATGGATTGAAGAAGAGATTAGATGATGCGAAAGGCAAGTGGGTGGAAGAGTTGCCACACGTACTTTGGGCTTACAGAACTATGCCTCGCAGATCTACTGGAGAAACCCCTTTCTTGATGACTTATGGGGCTGAAGCTACCATCCCTCTGAAAACTGGGTTCCAAACTCTGAAAACCAATTCATTCAGTCCGACTAGCAACAATGAACTGCTAGAAAGGAGTTTGGATTTGATTGAGGAAAGGAGAGAAAATGCAATAGTTCAATTGGCACATTACCAACAAAAGCTCAGGCAAGACTATGATGCCAATGTAAAACTAAGACATCTAGAACCTGGTGATTTGGTACTCAGGAAAGTTGTGGGCACTGCGAAAAACCCAGCCTGGGGGAAGCTAGGACCCAATTGGGAAGGGCCATATCGTATCACTTTAGGGGCTGGCATTAGGGCATATTTCCTAGAGGACTTAGATAGTCATGTAATACCGTGCCCTTGGAATGTAAATAACCTCGAAAGGTACTATTATTAATCGAATCTTCTCTTTAATCACTATGACAATTCGTCATCCTTAACGGTTCTCTAAGTGTTTAAACTTAAATCCAATCATGCTTGTAGTCCTCGTACCAGATAATTTAGGTTAGTTAACACTCCTTAACGGTTCTCTAAGTGTTTAAACTTAAATCCAATCATGCTTGTAGTTCTCGAACTAGATGATTTAGGTTAGTTAACACTCCTTATCTGTTCTCTAAGTATTTAAACTTAAATCCAATCATGGCTGTAGTCCTCGGACCAGATGATTTGGGTTAGTTAACACTCCTTAACAGTTCTCTAAGTGTTTAAACTTAAATCCAATCATGCCTGTAGTCCTCGGACCAGATGATTTGGGTTAGTTAACACTCCTTATCTGTTCTCTAAGTGTTTAAACTTAAATCCAATCATGCCTGCAATCCTCGGACCAGATGATTTGGGTTAGTTAACACTCCTTCACATGCCTACAATCCTCAGATCAGATAGTATGGGTTAGTCAACACCTCTGTGTAGTTATTGTTATTGAAGTTTAACTCTGGAATGAGTCTTTCCTGACATTCTCGAATGAATTTAAATTAACTCTAACTTATGTTAGCCTTCTTTGTGCATGTTCGAAAAGACCTGTGAAGCTTTTATAACACTTATTGCATTCATTATTTAGTAGGAGTTCTTATACAAACTGCTCTTTTCAGTGCCAATTTTAGTTATGTACATTGTCAACATGATATGGTGATTATGTTTACCTACATTACTATAATTACAAAGTACTGTTATTTGTAGCAAAAGTAAGCCATATTATATGCCACAAAGACACCAAAAGTAAAAGAGAAACTGTTTCATTGATCAAAAGAGGACAGTTTATAGTCCCTTACATAAAAGAAAAACAAGTACAAGTAAAATAAAAATAAATAAATAAATAAATAAATAAACCTAAGTATCTAAGTTTGCGCTTAAGGGATCACAGGGTCGGCAGCTTAGCTTGTCCGAGTAGCAGCAGCTTTTGGGGCCTGGTCCTTAGGCTCTGAAGAGGTCTACTCTATTTCCAAGCCCTCGCCCTTATCCTTGGGTGGCTCAGCTGGTTTGCTCTGATCACCAGGCTGACCAGACTCCTTGGAGGCCTCAAGGGTGGTTGGAGGAACTTGGCTAACCAAGGATTGCTCCGAAGCCTCCGGGAGTTGTATTGGAGGAGGGGGATCAGACCCTGGGAGCTCTCGGATGTCAGGGTCGTAATATATGCTCTCAGGCAGCCTCAGTTCTGAGTCAGTAGGCACCCCAACAGCATCCAGTGCCTTGCCCCACGTTATATCGCAGTAGTCTTGGCTGACCGTGGCAAACTACTTGGTAAGGCCTTTTTCAATCTCCTCCACCCCCAGCTAGTATGCTGCTTTCTTTTTAGTCTCGGTCGCCTCCTTGGCCAACTTAGCGTTCCTCTGAGCCAGCTTGGCAGTCTCCCTGGCCTTTTGGAGTTCGGCACGAAATTCCTTCACAAGCGCTTTCTTAGCTGTCAAATTGGTTTGAGTCTCATTTAGCAGCTTACGTTAGGCTTCAACCTGGCTCTCGACATTCTGTAGGCCAGCATTAAGCCTATTCCTCTCATTAGTGACCTCTTTGAGCTGCTCAGAAAGTTGGAAAAAGTCCTCCTTTAGGCTGCCCAAGGATTTCTTTGCCTCGAACCGAGAGTGGGCCTCCGCTTGGGCTTCGACATAGGCTTTCTTGTTCCACTCTTTAGCCACAAAGACTTGCTAGGTAATCTGCATAATAAAGCGAAAGAGTTAGCATAAAACAAATGAAAGATTAACATGCCAAACTGAAGAGCTGGATTAACTCACTTACCATGGCCAGGTCCTTCTTTAGGGACATGAAGAGTTCATACTGGCTAAAGCGCCTGTATAACTCTATGTCTAGTGGAAGGAGCAATGGTTGCTCCAAAGCTTCAGCTACTAGTCCTGCTCTTCCCCCATCATAGTTTCTGAGGGAAGTCTCCCAAGAAATAGGTGCGCCATCTAACTCCAACTTAGGAGACCATGTACGGGGCCCTCGGCGCACATCGGCAACGTGAGGGTTATCTCGGCTCTCAATAGATGAGGCCCTCTTGCTCCAGTGGTCTTTCGCCACCTTCTGTTGCTTGGTTGTCTTTGGTGGCACCACCACCTCCCTCTTCTCAGTTTTGAAGGACCTCTTCTTCTTCAGGTCCGGCAAGGGCTTTTAGCCGAGATAAGGAACTTGAGGTGGTGGTGGAGGCAAACTCACCACTGGTTGGGAAGTCCCAATGCCTTTTGGCTCGGCCTTCTTGCCCGTGTTCCTCATTAATGCCTTCAAGTCTGACATATTTTCCTCTTCCGAAGAGTCTTCCGAAAGAGCAGTTATCAGAATAGGAGGATGGACACTAGATTGCCTATCAATCTCCTCCTTGGAGTCTGAGGATGGTATCACTTGAACCCTGCCTGAAGCTTCCCCCTCGAATTTAAATTTATCTATTTGCTCTTCTAGTGAAGAGGTCAAAGAGCCAACCCTTTCGCCTACAACCATCGGTTCAAGGGGGACTTGCTGAACCGGCTGGATGAGCAGTGGTGCACCTTGCGGGTTTGGATATGGCACCCGAGGAAGATCGAATGGAGCCAAAAAATCCTTCCGACCAACGTCGATTCGGTTAAGGCGGTAGTCTCCTTGTCTTATCGCGTTCCTGATCGGCTGCAAATCGGATGATTTGGATGTATAACCGAGAATGAGGGGAACCGATCAGAGTTGCCCGTCTTCACTTACAAAAATCTCCGATCGTAACAAGTAGTTGAGCGTGGCGGTGTTGGTAAAGCTCAGCCGAGGAGAAACGTTTCTTTTATCTGTCAACATCACAACAAAATTTAATCAGAAATTTGACAACAGCAAGATCGAGAAGACTAAGTTGCAAAGAAAGCTCAATCCTAAATCTAATGTTAGCGAGCCTAAATTTAAGATGCCCCCACCTGGCTCTCCCAGTGTGGTTGGGCAGTGAAAACCGTCATGCCAGGCACCCGAGACGATTAGATAATCGTCTTTCATCCCCTTGTTAGACTTGGGAAGGCAGGAGATAAGCCTAACAACGTCGGATTGGGATTTCAAATAATATCCTGCTACTTTCTGATTGTGGTATTCATACATATGCACCACGTCTAGCCAGGTGAGTCCCAAGCCCAGATGGTGGTTCAGATCATCGACGGCCCCTAAAACCCTAAAGGCATTGGGCGCACATTACTCAGGGCTAAGCCTATGGTTTCGAAGATAGTTAGTGGTGATGGGGCCCATAGGAATCGTCATTCCTCCTTCCAGGAAAGCAATGATGGGGATTATCACTTTACCCTCTTTCCGATCTGTTAGGACTTTTTCTGGGGGCTATATCTCAAACCCACATCTTCAAGTATGTGGTATGTGGCTCTAAACTTCTCCATCTGAGCGGGACTGTCCACCAAATACTGATACCTACCCATCTTAAACAAACGAGATAGGAGGAACTCTAAATGCAGTGACTAGGGGGCGACTACTCGAAGGACAAAAAGGGTGTCCGAGGAGAAGATTAAAGACGAATATAAGAAGACTTACACGAACCGGATCGGAAAATGATATCTGAGCTTGTGGAGATGCTTGTAGATTTTGGATTTGATGGTCGTAGAGTCTGGTCGATTTGAATGCCTCTGTTCGCCAGAAAGTCTAAAAATATGTAAAGTAAAGGAGGAAAAACCTCCTCTAGGGCTTTATATAGAGACAAGCGAAGGGGAAGGAGTTATCCCGCCCAAATTCTGAGGAAGAATCATGTCCATTGGATCAGTAGTCCACCGTTAGATGACAAAGACAAAACGCCACCTGGAGTAATTAATGGTGCTTTGGAAACCTTGAAATGGTAACAGCAATTATGAAGTGCGCAAATCCATGCTCCTACACGTGTGAACTAAGATATTTTTGCATTTCTAATTTTTATTTTGTAGCAAATCAAAATCTTATTTTTTCTCTTCGGAGGCGAAGGAAAAATTAAAATTTTGAGGGGCTATTATGGGGGGAAAAGCCCAACCATACGTAGTGGGCCCAAAGCCCAATGTGAAGGTTATGGTATGTCCGAAGATGCTAAAATCGTCGAGGAGTACTTCGCATGAAAGAAAGATACATGGGAGTGAAGAAGATCTGTCCGAAGAGAGCATCAGTGTTCCGAAGAGATCATTATCCTCGGATGTAAAGATTCTAGATCATATAAATATCTGGGGGGTTCGAATGAGTTTACTAGTGACTTCAGCAGTCTTGATAAGTTTTGGACATGCTTGGAGAAAAGAAGAATGAAGAAATATCTAAAAGGAAAAGCTGCCATCACCGTATTAAATGCACTGCAGCAACTTTTCTGGCCGCATTTATGCGGAGAAGACCCTTGAACAGTATAACTTCAGCTACTGCCACTCACAAAAAGCTGAGGGAGATACATGACATGACATGCACTCAAGCAGGGAGCTAGATGAAGAACAAGTGGACGATGGGGATGATGGGCAAGGATGCTATATAAAGAAGAAGGGCCCCTAATAGAGGGGAGGGGAGAAAAGAGAAGAAAAAAGAGAAAAGAGAGTTTTAATTGTAACCCTGGGAATTGTAACATGTATTCAATTTATCATAAATCTCTTCAGACTTGAACTTACTTGATCTTTACGTGTATTTTCATGTTGGTTTATATTGGGACGTTGTGATGAACCGTTATAAGCTCCACAGTCAACCTAGCTTTATCATCCACACTCTACAAATTTATTGTTTTTAGGCTTGGGCCACAAATCCTAACCCTACAATATTCATAGCATGCGTGCTTAAAATTTTATATATACTTTTTTAAAAAAAAAGAATACATACGTATAATTTTTATTTTAAATTTTGGGGGCTATACCTACATACTTAATATTTCAAAAAACATTTAGACCTAACATGGCTTTGCCATGCCTGCAAGTGGATTGAGTTATTGCAACAAAAGTGTTGTTTTAATGCTAACTATATAAGATCTATGCAATGATAAATTGATATGGGTTCACACTCAATTTGCATCACATTAAAAAACACATTAATAAATATTAATTTTATTATACATTAGGTCCCGGAAGGGTTGGATAATGACAAAGGAAACATTTACATGGCATCTACAAGCCCTCCATGTGTACTTAAAGCGTATTACAAGCAATTCCAAAGAGATTTTTCAATATTTTTGAAGTGTCCTGCGGAGGAGTTGGTGGCTGGAGGGAGAATAGTATTAACATTGTTGGGAAGAAGAAGCGAAGATCCATCTAGCAATTAATGTTGTTACGGCTGGGAGCTTATGGCTATGGTACTCAATGACATGGTCTCAGAGGTAACATTAACATACGCTACTATAAATCCAACTCTCTCTAGTAAATGATGGAAATGTTATTATTAGTTGCACTTAATTATGATTGGTAAACACATAACTAATTATTTCCTAAATTTTGATAAATTGATCGAAACTTAATAGCAAATTAGATTCTTCTAAGCAAAACGGATCATTTACCTTCAATAAAATATGCTTCATAATAAATTTAATATATAATTAATCTTGCCAAGAGTCTTGTAACTTGAAAGCTTGAATTTGTGTGAAAACACAAGAGCTTGTTTAGACCCCCAAATTATAATTACGGCTAGCTTGCTTTTACTTTAACTTATGTAAGTGCGAAACAAGAGTAAATGAAGCGCAAAAACCGAAAACTACTCTAGTGCATAAACATGAACAACAAACAATAAAAGTAAAGCACAAGAGTAAGGGAAGAGAAATGATTTTACTCTAACTTATCTAAGTGCGGAACAAGAGTAAATGAAGTGCAAAAACCGAAAACTACTCTAGTGCATAAACATGAACAACAAATAATAAAAGTAAAGCACAAGAGTAAGGGAAGAGAAATGCAACCATAAGATAACACCAAGATGTGTTATCAAAGAGAAAATCGAAGAACTCGACAAAAAAACCTCTCCGCCACCCTCCAAGTAGTAATCGGTCCACTAGAGAATAAAATTGGAGTACACGAATAACAAAAGACCCTTCAAGCTTAGTTTACCTAATGTACTTGAGCCCTCCAAGCTCCTGCTACCAACGAACTTCTCAAAGTCATGTCTTTTCTAACTTTCTGGATTCCACAATATGCCTGATTGCATCCGCTAAGCCTCACCGGCTTCTTTTGGCAAATCCCAAAAGCTTCCCAAGGTCCAAAACACTCTTTACACTCTAAAAAGGTGTGGGCTGTATTTGGATACAAATCTCATCTCAAGGTATGACAATGGGAGAAGGAAGGAGAAGACGCTACAAAGATTTTCTCACTAAGGATGAGTAGCTCTCTCTTTCTAAAAAATGAGTGTGTGTGTTGTAGAAAACCTGTCTAGGGTTTTTCTCTCTAAATGGCCTCTCATACTTTTGTGGGCAATGAGGGTATATATAGTATAGGTAAAAGGTAAGAAAGTCACACTTAAAAATCCTCTAAGCAGAGAGTTTCGTGGGTATCTCGTGAGAAGGTCTTGCCTACGAGACACTCGCGAAATCCTCCAGGTTGGCATGACTCTTCAGCTTCCAGCATGTGCTTCTCAAGTGACTTTTTTGCGGGTTAGCTTTTGCGAGCTTCTCGCGAAACCCACTTGTTCTTCAATTCATGCTCGATTCTTTACCAACTTAATACTAAACCCAATACAATGAATTCCCACAAAATACAAGGAACAAAATTAAAGCAATTACAACACTTTTTGTCATGGAATAAAGCCAACATAAAACATAGTTGTAAATCACAACTTTACAATCTCCACTTTTGGCTATTCCATGACAAAACATCCTATAACAGACACTAGACTTAAACATGAGTTTGGAAATAATGACAAAACTCATTCACACCTAAATCTAAAACCTGTGATGAACTTGGAACAAAATACTTGTAACCTGAAACACTTGCACAAAATGCATTAGACTCTCAAGGTAAATCAAGTCATAAAAGGACAAGTATAATATAACAAGTATAAAACGATCAAGTAAACATGATGTGAAACATATGAGCAACTTGACCAAACACATGATAGTCATATGGAAGTGACTATAATGATCATATAGCAAAGCAAATGATCATCCAAACATGCAACCAATAAAGCACAATAACATAACGATGTATGCATGTCCAACACATAAACACGATGCAATGAGAGCAACAAAGCATAGATACTAAACATAACTCAATGCGCCATAAAGTAACGAGAAAACAAGCATAATGTAAAACAAGACAAAACAAGGTTTTCTTATAAAAGAATATCTTCTCCCCCTTAGTATATGCAACTTCTCTATGGTTTTCTCCCCGTATGAATGTGCATGAGATAGAACTTCTCCCCCTGAGAATGTGCACATGAGTCATATAGAAATTACGAAACACTTTGGTATACATTCCGGTATACTCTCTAGTATACTCTCCCCCTTTTTGTCACAAATAGAAAAATGAATAAAGAGGAATGAGAGAAAGAAAAGAAGATATGAACAAGGGTAAAAGATGATGCATGAGGGGTGTAAGATGAATGAGAAAATAAAGCTCAAATAAAAGATAAAAACATCTTAAAGACACAATGCTACAAAGTATAAAGTAAACATGACATGCTAGGATGAAGAACCAAGATATAGACCAAGGCATGACATAGACACATGAACATATTATATGTGCTAAAAGATCTAAAAAGACTTAACTAGCATGAGTGAATGCAAAACATATCAAGTGTTAGAGTGTGTGCAGCAAGGTGCATCTAGTGTGCATGTGAGATGCATGACCAATGCATGAGCAAGCACTCACAGGGCAAAGTGTATAAAACACACAACCAATAATCAAAATATGATAAACATGAATAATTATGGTGATCCCCAAAAATTGGTACTCATCAGAGTCCAAAACAATAAGAAAATGTCATTTGGACATTTTATCAAACACTTAGAGTGCACACACTACACATGTATGTTAAATAATAAATGAACATATGAAAATCTTGCCTAAATACATGTTGCTTTTGCCACAAGGGGCCAACATCCAAAACAAATCAACATTTAAAACAAAATCCAATCAAAAAGATTGACAAAAAATTAAGTTTTCCAACTCTCACTTGAGAAAATCCCAACTATGAATATAAAACCCCCAGAAAAACATAATCTAAGGATCAAAATCAATGAAAAGAATTAAAGATTACCTTAGAGATGTTTATGGAATTTAACACACTTGAAATTAGTTGGGTTTTGATATTCAAGCATTAAAATAGGGGTTTGGGAGAAGATGGGAGGTTTAAAACAAAAGTCCCACAAAATGCTCTTCAAAAAGTTGATCAGAAAATTTTCACTAGAAGCTAGGAATTTTTGCAAGTAAGCCCTACTCGCGAAACAGTCGCGAAACTTTCTGTCCAAAGTTGAAAAACTTGAGAATTGGACCATTTAACTCGCGACTGACCTTACACATGAAATAAGTCATGAAAATACCTAGAAAACATGTTTTTTACACAAAAACAATTTGAAAAACTTTGAAAAACATGGGTGATACAAATCACTTCCAAAAGCAAACAAAATGAACAAAATTTTTTTTGGTTTGATCTAGTGGCGGCTCTAAGATTTTTTTCTAGGGGGGGTCAGTAAGAAGATACATCTTAGGTAAAATATGAATCTTATTACAAAATTTTCTATAGTACGTACTACTAATAGAATAAAAAATAAATTATAGGTTCATTTGACATATTTTTTCTTAATATAATGAACATGTTAATTGTTGTTGTTAAGTGAATTTTAATTATTACTGCTTAAAATACTTTTATTTATTAGTTTATGACGATTATATGTTTACATTGTATTATCAATGTAAGATTTATATTATAGATAATTATACTATACACATTTTTACAAAAACTATACAACATTGTGCACATTTGTTTAGATACAATGTAAATATTACAATGATAGTACAATGTAAACTATGAATTTTCCATTAGTTTATTTCAAATTTATTAAGATCTAAATAGGCTTTATAACAATTTTAGATGAAAAAAATAATTTACTTCGTTGTTGGGCTTACTATTTCTCCCAAATTTTAGATAAATTTGGATTGCTGTTATTTATTATTATTATTATTTTTTTTTTTTTTTTTGTATTTGAAAAGATCAAAATATTGTTCTTTATGATCTCTTATCTTTAGTTTAATGATTCTCTCTTGTCTTTCATGTCCTCTAGGAGAGCTTATCAATTAGTTCAATTACAAGGTTGACTCCTTCTCAACATGAGATTAAAGCATGCATACTTTGATTTTTCCCACCCTAGATTTAGATTTTAGCGGGTTCATGTGAAAAAGAGGCTAAGTGTTAAAGGCTCAAATGGGCTAGCAATGGATAATGATCATTCTAGGTATTAAGGTATAATCTTGTTTTAAAAGACGGCCTCCTATCCCTAGCAATGCTTGCTTGTAGGCACAGTGACTTGAGCTCTTTTAATAAATTCTCTTAAGAAAAAGTATGAATGCTCTAATGTTGTGAAACAAAAGATCTTTGAAATTGGTTCGGGTGCATGGATTCTTGGGATTTTTGATGGATGGATTCTTTTGATTGCCTTTTAAGATTTCTTCTCTTATTCAAAGTAATTTAGCAAATTGTTTACACGGATCAAATGAAATCAATCCTTCTCAGTACAAGTTGATTGTCAAGCCTTTACATCTTTAATTTAGAAAAAAGTTTGTCCAAGGGATCCTCATGTACCATTTTGAAAAGACAACTTTAAAGAATCTTGAAATCTTTGAAAGAAAAAAAATGGATCTTTTGAAAAAAAAATCATAGGAAGTCCAATGCCCTAGTTCAAGAATTTTTTTTTTTTTTTTAAATGACTTAAGGGCTCAATGCCCCTCCAAGGACTTTTTCATTTGAAATTTTTTTTTTTTTTTTTTTTTTTGGGAAAGATTTGGAAATCTTGAATTTTTTTTTGAATTTTTTTTTTTTTTTTTTTTTTTTGTTAATATATATACATGAACAAAACTCATTAAATGCTACATGAAATTTTGAATTCAAAGAACATGGAATAAACAACAAATTTTAAGCTTAATCATGATGTTGCAAACCAAATGTGGAGTGAGGCAAAGTTGGGCACTTGCTTCTTCTTGGTCCATTTAGGATGCTTGAGGCTTGTGTGCTTGAACCTTGATTATGATGAAATGGCTTGGGCTTGCACTTGGAAGGCTTGAACCTTGATTATAATCTTTTGATATTTGCTTGAAATGGCTTGGGCTTGCACTTGAAATGCATGCATCTTGTGAGCTTTTGGCTTTTGATGTTGATCATGCGTATACACCTTTGATGGGCTCAAGTATTGGGCTTAGACTCATTCAAGAAACAATTTTTGGCTTCCATACCAAGTAGAGTTCAATCATAGGCTTTTGGGCTTGAATTCATTCACATCATACAAGGTTCAAACAATCATGATGGGCTCAAGCGTTGGACTTGAGTCATCATGGTTCAAACAACGGCCAAACAAATGCATAATGAAAAGCAATTTACATGGACCGACCTAAAGGTAGGTTCTATGGGTCATTACAACATGGGTAGAAGGTAGGTTAAAGGTCCCCACAAGCTAGGACGTCGTACCTCCCAACTTGTGACGCCAGGAGCGCCGCGTTGGTCCGAACGGTACAGTTTGTCCTTATGAACCACCATGGCATAACCATGATGATCCTTGTCGCGGTGGGTGGTAGGTTCACCGCTGGGTATGTGAGTCTCAGGAAGACCACAATCCACGGTTAATACTACCGGGCTTCCGGGCTAGCACACAAATAAAATAAATTTCATTCAAGCAAATGATGCATGACATGCAAACTAATGACATATTAGACATGTTATATACAAAAAGCAATAAACAAACAATGACATGGTTGGCCACCATAACCTAATTGAAGCTTAGCCCTCAATATCCCAGTGGAGTCGCCACTGTGAGAGACCGCGCCCCCGGCCCGTTTTAATGAATGTTGGGCCAAACCACGTGAATGGGTGGAAGTCGTGTTATTGCCCTCAAAATGGAGGTTCGACTAGTTATATTTTCCCCTTTAGATTAAGGGTTTTACAATGGAGTCGCCACTTATTTAATTATTGGAAAAATAAGAAAACATAATTAAAAAATTCCTCATTTTATTAATTTGAAATTGAATTTACATTGAACATAGAAATTGCATGGCTTTGGTCCTAGATACAATCTAAGATAAAGTACATGGCTTTGTTTCCTAGTTACAATCTAGAAATTGAAAATTACAAGGATAAGCATTTGATCTACTAACCCTTGATCTAAGTTCGGAGGCTATGTTACAAGGTGGGAAGGTGTTAGGCACCCACCTTGCCCGGTGAAACCGGTCTTCTAGACTATGGTGGCCAACAATCATATCATATCATCCAATATGTCAATCAATTTACATGTTGAATTTAATGTGTGTGCATGTGATAAACCCTAATTCAATTTATTAAACATTGCATTTGGATTGAAAAATAAAATTCTAGTGAATGTGTGTGGATGGTGATAACCTAGATTCAAGGATTTGAAAGAATTATGAAACAAACATGTTTTTCATATTTTTGATGTAAATTTAAGATCAAAACTAGTGATATGCATGAACATGTGATGAACAACCAAGAACATGTAAAGAACGCATAAGAACATTTAAGAACATTCAAACATATTCAAGAGAATTTAAAAATCACTATCATGCTTTAATCCTAAATTCTCATAATGGCAACACAATAAACAAGTTAGAGAAAGGGAATATACCTTCATGCAAGATCTATACGGTGGAGAAGGAGACTCTTGGTAGAGGTCCTAAGGGTGGAGAAAAGAAGAACTAGGAGAGGGAGAGTGAGTCTCACTCAATACCTTGAGTCTCAGGAAGACCAAGATATGACAAGAATTACTCAACTTCACTAGAACTCAAGAGGGGAGAAGAGAGGAATTTTTTGGTGTCTTGGAATGAAGGAGGAGGAGGGTTTATATAGTGGTAGTGGAGGGAATATGAATGAAAGGCCATTTAATGAGGGTTGACAAGGATTATGAACCTAGACCTCATTTTAGCCTTGGAAAAATCTGGTGCATTAAATGGAGAGATTGGTGGGAGTGGGGAGCAAGCCAAAATTCGGTTTTCCCGTAGCTGCTGTAACAGCTTGTAGACCTAACTTCGAAAAATCATATCTGACCAAATTCTGATCGGAATTGTCTCGTTCTTGTGCTCAAATTGAAGCCCCAGATGTCTAGTTTCTGAAAAATTAACCTCATTCACAGATTCAAAATATTCTGAGAGATATTGATGAAATAGTGAGCAGAGGTCATTTGTTAGAAAATGGTTTCAGCACAATTAACATTAATAGGTCCCAAATTAGCTCCCAATTAACATTAAATGGCTCCAATCACTCCCATTTCAGAATTAATTGGTTCCCAATTTACTCTAATTAAAAGATAATTACACAAATTACTCATTGAATAATTAATGTTTAACTATCTAATTAATTAGGTGTATGCAACCTCACCATAAAATGTAGTCCTAACCAATTAAATTATGACACATCATTATCTCAAATTGATTACACCTATAACCAATTGAAATCAATTGTTCATAATCACATATAGTCGACTCAATTTGTGATAGTACATCTTAGCCATTAAAACTTGATTTGATGATAACTTTCAATCTAATGGTCCGATTAGGGCTTATACCAGTCGATTTGATCTTACAACATCAAATCATTTTGGTGAAATGAGTCTAATGGCTAGAATCAAGATGCATATTTTTAAAGTGAAAGTACAATTTTGCCCTCCATGTGAGGTTAAATGCGGGTTGCAAAATGGGGTGTCAACATCATGACGATGCAAAGGACGATAGACGAGATCATCCAAAGCACGTCGTGGGAGAAATACGGACAATAGTTGGAGGGCCAGTATTAGAAGGCTCATACAAGTCTTTGAAGAAGACGTACTGCAGACAGGTCAATAGTGTTCATATGAAACATCTGTCCTAGAAGTATTGACCAATGTTATGAATACCGTTTCGGAACCCATTTCGGTTTGTTCATTGGAATGAAATATTTCGGTACCGGTCAATTTCGGGTACCGTTTCAGAAACCATTTCGGAATTACTGCTAAAATATATTTTATATATTATTATTATTACTATTATATAAAAAAATGAATTTAATATAGTTTTCTATTAAAAAAAGTGGGATTATTATTTTTTTTTAAACATTTATTTATGGGTTTTTTTGTAAATATAGTATAAAACCCACCTGACTAGTACACAAGTGAGCTTCCAACTTCCTATTGACTACTTTTTCAATTTTTTCCATTTCTCATCTTCCTAAATAAACTAATATTAACAATTTTTTAGAATATTATAAGATTAAAATGTATATAAATAATGAAAGATAAAAAAAAAAAAAAAAAAGCCGAAATGTATTTTTATAAAAAAGCTAAA